>NC_071660.1:435214-524465 GCF_012460135.2 Molothrus ater
GCCAGTTTGTAATTATTGACAAAATTCTAGGGTGATTGGGTTTCCAATACTGCTGATTCTGCCAAGCCCATTCCCTTGGCTGTGGTTTCGCTGGATAGTAGGCAGGGACAGCGGGAATCTCGTTCATTCTCGGGTAGCTGATTGATAATTGCTGCCCCGAGATGCATAGGATGTCTCTGCTTTGGCCTGCACAACTGAAGAACGAGTCTGGACTCCAGTTTTCGGTCTTGAGGTTGTTTATTATTTCTTATCTATAAAATTTTCTTTCTGACCAGCTGAGATCTGCTCAGCAGGGCAGCCACAGGCACTCTGACCGCCCCCAAAGTGGTGTTGTCTTTTTATACTACAAACTATGTATAACATATTTACACCTAATTCCCAATACCTATCACCTATGTTAGACAGTGCATTTCTACTCTAAACCAATCCCAAAGTGCCAACATCACTGCAGAAAATGGAGAACAAGAAGAAGAAAGGCTAGACACGCCCAAGTTCCTCCATCTTGTCCCCATAACCCCCATACCAAAAATCCTAAAATCTACATTTTCACCCTGTGATAATTTTATTATTATACTATTCAAACCTCTGCGACTTTCAGGTCCTCATACAAAGCTGGTAACTTGCTCCAGGGGTCAAAATCAAATCCCCAGGTGTTCTGGGCTGCGTGCCAGGGTCTCCGAGCCCCCCGGCGGGGTCCTCGGCAACTCTGGACACCTGGAGGGATGTTCTGAGTTCTGACATCTCCCCCTTCTGTTTGCACCAAAAAACACCTCTTTGGCAACTCGATTCATGACCCGTCGCACACACAAAAGGATGCATGGCACGATGAGCATGAGAACAAAAGTCCTACTAAAATATAAAACTCTATTTCTAAAAGCTCTTTCCACAATGGAGAAAGATTGAAAATCCAACCACATCATCAATCCAAGATCCAGTGATCTCCCAAGATTTTTTATACTTTCCTCTATCTTTTGGATGTTCTCATGAATTGACTTTGAATGATCTGACAGGTTCATGCAGCACATTCCCTCAAATTCCTCACATCCATGTCCATGTGCCAGCAGCGGAGAATCAATTGCTGCTCTGTTTTGAAGAGTTGCTCGTCTCACGCTGTCAATGTCTATTAACAGGTCACTCACTGCAAGAGAAGCAGCTCGAGCATGTTTGCTCAGCCAGCAGCCCATGTGGTCCAATTGAGTCAAGGCCACCCCCAACGCTGTTTGAGGTGAGAAAATTGCAATGGCAATTCTCTGAGCCTTGTCCCAGTGTTTACCTCATCATCACAATTTGGACTATACTGTTCCAATGATCTTTTCACTTTACGCTTTTGTTCTTTCAATGATTTCGAATCAGGTGACAACAATGACATTCTTCCAATGCTGCATGGACCACCTTTAACATTTGCAGGGATGCCAGGCCAAATTCTGTCCCACAAATGAAAAAGATCCCCTATGGCAATTGTGCTGGAACCTAGAGCGATGCTTTGGTTGTTGTCTTGGTGTATTTGCACCAAGCTGATGCATTTTTGTAAAAGGCATGATTCGAGTGTGAGAGTCTCTCCAAAATATCCTTCATTTTTGCCTCACGATTGTCGTGAAGAAAAGATCACCGAAAAGTTAAAAACTGTTGAGCCAGTGAAGGGGGGGAGCCATGTGCCTCTTAGCTCACTGTTTCCAGAGGTGTTGTTTGCTACACGCCATGCTGAACTTGAAGGGGCACCCTGCCCTTTCTCTGAACAATGGACCTGGACTTTCTCCCCACCTCCTAGCCTGGCTGGTTTGAGCTTTGGAGTGGTCCCTCTTCTAAGAGAAGACCCCTCTCGTCAGCCCTCAACCATCGTGACAGACAAGCAGAGATGTAGGCCTCTTCATAACCCTCTTCCAAGAAACCCCTCTTCCAAGAAAACCCCCCTCGCACCTTCTTCCAGAGACTGGGACTGAACCCCTCCCCAGCTCGGGGGGGTGTGCAGTGGGGGCGGAGTGGGGGGCGGGAAAGCTGCCCAGAGTAAGCGCAGGTGCGAGCAAATCCCCTGTGTCTTTGTCGGGTATTTTGCACCTTAAAATCACCGCGTTACCCATTCACTAGGACGGATTGCGACAGTGGGGGGGTCTCTGGTGGTCCCGGTGCACGATGGGGGGGGGGTCAATGCTCGAGGGGGGTCCCAGTGCTCGGTGACGGCACTGATTGATGGGTGGGGGGGGGGGGGTCTCTGGTGGTCTCAGTGAACAAGGAGGGGGGAGGGGAAACTCGAGGGTCCTGATGCCTGAGGGGGAGGGGTCCCAGTGCACGAGGACGGTGAATTTTGGGGTTCCCGGTGCTCAGGGGGGTCCCAGTGGGTGCCCAAGGGTGGCGTGTGACACAGAGAGAGACCCCGGTGACACCAGGGACCTGTGTATGGGGGCTGGGCCAGTCCTGGTGACACTCGGGGGGCTCTTGGTGGCACAAGGACCCCCCCAGGTTCTCCTGCATGAGGTCCTGGTGACAGGAGAAGCTGGTGGCACTTGAGGAACTGGTGGCAGTTTAGGGGCTCTTGGTGACACAAGGCACTGGTGGCACTCGAGGGGCTCTTGGTGACACGCAGTGCTGTGGCACTCAAGAAGCTGGTGGCACTCGACTGTCCACAAGTCTCTCCAGTGACATCACTGCACCAATGACATCACAGTGGTGACATCACTGTCCCTGTAGCAGCCTTGGGATGTCCTTGATGGCTTTTCGGCACCGCTTGGCCACTGCACGGCTGACAGGGCCACCCAGGCCACCGGGGCCACCTGGGCCAGCATAGGGACTCAAGAGGAGATTGTGGATATCCCACAGTGTCGGCAGCAGGTGATGCGAGGCCAGGCGGGTGCTGGCCTCCCACAGCCGCTCAAACTCAGCCACATCGGCCACCAAGGCCTCAAGGACATTGGGGAACATCTCTGTCCACTTCAGGGTGTCCTCAATCTCCTCGAGCTGGCACTGCATGTCCCAGGTGAACTCCATGGCTTTGTCACACGCGTCCATCAAACGCTTCAGCGGCCCCAGGGCCACCACTGCCCAATGTCCCCTCCAGGTAGCTGCCCTCACCTGGCTGGTGGCCACCACAGCCTCATCCATGGCCTCGCTGGTGGGTTCCTCTTCCTCACTGGTGGCCGCTGCCACCTGAGCATCATGCGTGGCCCCTGCAGAGTCCTCTTCGACCCTGTCCAGGGTCACCGGCAGCCACCAGGGTGTGGCCACCAGGTTGTCCCCAGGTCTCTCCCTGAAGGTGGCCTTTAACCACATGTGCTTGGCCCAGGAGGGGGTCGCGTCCCAGCTGGTCTTGCACAGCTCATCAGCCTCCTCGTGCAGCTGGTCCCATCTCTCCCTGAGCGCGGCCACCAACTCCCGCCAGGCCTTGGCCGTGGCTCTCACATCGGCCCAGGTGGTCCCAAGGGTGGCCCCGAGGGCAG
This sequence comes from Molothrus ater, assembly GCF_012460135.2. Lineage (NCBI taxonomy): Eukaryota > Metazoa > Chordata > Aves > Passeriformes > Icteridae > Molothrus > Molothrus ater. Next base: position 438,646 of record NC_071660.1, read on the forward strand.
CCAGGGCCTGGCCCAGGGAGGGGACACCGCGGTGGCCCAGGGAGGTGACATCGCCGTGGTCCAGGGTCTCACGGAGGCTCTGGGTGAATCTCCTCAGGGCGGCGTGCAGGAACTTTGGAGACACGCGCTGCCGCACATCCCTGTGTGACCCGGTCACTGCAGCCGCCACCTTGCCCAGGGTGGCCACCACGGCTACCAGCGCCTTCAGCAGCTGGGGAGGGGACAGGGGAGGTGTCAGGGACCTCGAGGCACTTGTGGCTGCCTGCAGTGGCCCCTGTGCCCTCCCGGGGTCCGCTATGCTCCTTTGTCACCCCCTCGTCCCCTCTTCCCCCCCCCGACACACCCTGTGTGCCCCCATCCCCCACCGCCCCCTCTCCCCACCGTGTCCTTCTTTCCCCTCCTCCCTTCCCCCCGCCCCCGTCGCACCTTTTGGTTCTCCATGCTCATTGGGGAGCCGGCGGGGACGCTCCGGTGGCGAAGGAGCCCCGGAGAGGCGCCGGTCCCGGCCCAGAACCGGCCCAGGGAAAGGCGCTGGCGGAAATGCCCGAGCGGGATCGGGAGGCGCCGAAAAGGTGCCAAGTGGAGCGCCAGGCGGGGCGGGGCCATGTCGAGTGACGTCACCGCCCCTCCCCCCACCTGTACCGCCCTAATCAATGGGAAGCACCAGATTGGATTTGGGAGCTTTTTAGGCTGAATCCCAGTGGATTTAGGCTCCCTCCCGCCATTTCCAGGCAGATTAATTCCGCCGTTCCCGGCTGGATTTATGAGGGAACGCGGAGCGCTCTGAGGAGCGGGCGGAACTGCCCTCAACCAAGATGGCGGCGCTGCTTCCCTCGCGAGACCTCTGGCGAGAAGCGGGGTGGGGGCGGTTGGGAGGGGGTTTGGGGGGGAACCCTGAGGGAATATGAGTGGTCCTGAGGGGATGTGGGGGGTCCTGAGGGAGAATTGGAGGTCGTGAAGGCGAACTGAGGGTCCTGATGGGTTCTGGGGGCTCCTGAGGGAGAATGGGGGATCCTAAGGAGATCTAGGGCGTTCTGAGGGGATGTGGAGAATCCTGAGGGGGTTTGGGGATCCTGAGGGAACGTCAGAGGGTTTAGGGGATCCTGAGGGGATTTGGGGGGTCCTGAGGGAGAACTGGGGGCGCTCAGGGGTTGTGAGGGGATTTGGGGTTCGTGAGGGAGAACTGGGGGTTCTGAGAGAGAATTGGGGGTATCTGAGTGGATCTGAGGGCGTCTTGAGGGGATTTGTGGGTGATTTTGGGGGATTCTGAGGGAGTTTCGGGGGTTGTGAGAAGATTTGGGGGTCATGAGGGGATGTGAGAGAATATGAGGGCGCTGAGGGGATGTGAGGGGGTTTGGGGGGATCTGAGGGAGAATTGGGGGGTCCGGAAGGGGTTTGAGGTGGATTTTGTGGGGTTCGGAGGGTGAATTGAGGGTCCTGAGGGGATCTGGGAGGGGTCTTGAGGGGCTTTGGGTGGATTTTGGGTGGTTGTGAGGGAGAATTGGGGCTCCTGAGGGGGTTTGGGACCCTGACAGGATTGGGGGGGGGGGGGGGCTTGAGAGGGATTTGGGCGGGTCCTGAGGGATAATTGGAGTCGTGAGGGGATTTGGGGGGGAATTTGAGGGAGTCCTGGGGGATTTTGGAGGGTTCTTGACTGGATTTGGGGGTTTGTTACTGAATTTTTGGGGGTTTGGCTGATTTTGGGGGTGCTCGACCAGGTTTGGGGTGATTTTGGGGGGATTTGGGATCATTTTGGAGTCCCTGACTGGATTCTGGGGGATTTGCAGTAATTTCAGGGTATTTTTGGGTAGTTTCTGACCAGAGTTTTGGGAGATTCAGGGTAATTTCATGGTCCCTGACGATTTCGGGGGTCCTGAGTGGATTTTGGGTATTTTGGTGTAATTTTGGGGTCCCTGACCATTATATGTGTGTCACTGATGGGATTTGGGGGTGGAATTTTGGAGTATTTGGGATAATTTCAGGGTCCCTGATGGAATTTTGGGGGTCCTGATGGGATTTGGGGGTGATTTAGTGCAATTTCAGGGCCCCTGATGGGATTTCAGGGGTTCTTTATCATATTTTGGGGGGTTTGGGTGCAATTTCAGGGCCCCTGATAGGATTTCAGGGAGTCTGTGACTGGATTTTGGGGTAATTTTGGGGTAATTTCAGGGTCCCTCTTTGGATTTTGGGGTGATTTGGGATAATTTCGGGGTCCCTGATTGGATTTTGGTGTGATTTGGGATAATTTCGGGGTCCCTGATTGGATTTTGGTGTGATTTGGGGTAATTTTGGAGGGGTTTCTGATGGTATTTTGGGGTCCCTGATGGGATTTCAGGGTATTTTGGTGCAATTTTGGGGGTGATCTGGGGTAATTTCAGGATCTGTCATGATATTTGGATGTAATTTTGGGGTATTTTGGTGTATCTTGGTTTGAACAGACAGGTGTGTGCTGAGGAAGGCAGGAGACCCCCGAAATGGAAAATGTGAACCCTCCCTCTGAATTGTTTTAAATTTGAAATTAAAAGGCTCTCAGGCAAAGATATGGGAGCAGGAATAAGAGTTCTTTATTTGGGAAATAAAATAAAGTAATTAAAATTAAAATAAACATAGAAATAAAATAAGAATAAAAATAGCAATAAGAATAAAAATAAAATCATAAATAAAAATAAAATAATAAAAATAAAAATAGAAATAATAATAAGATAAAAATAAAATTAAGAATAAAAGTAAATAAAATATAGAATATTAAAAATAATATAACAAAGATTAAAAAAAGAGAAATAAAAATAGGATTTAAATAAAATCCAAAATTAAAATAATACATAATCTAAAGATAGAAATCAAAATATAAATAAGATAAAAATCAAATTAAAAAAAAAATAAAATAATAAAAATTAAAAAGAATAGAAATAATATAAAAACAAAATAATAATAATATATAAAGAAGAATTAAAATAATAAAAATAAAGTCAATAATCAAAATAACAATAATGAAAAAAAGACAAAAATAAAAATAAAGTAAGAAGAAAGCTGTTTTTCTGGGAATGCAGTGGCAAAGGCAGCTGTGGTGTTCCAACCTCAGAGTCTATGCAGGTAGGAATGCTTGGCTCCTCCCCCTGGGCGGAGCATCTCCCAACGGGATGATGTCATCCCGTCAGCCATGCAGTGCTGCTCAATGGCCCATTAACAGCAGAGAATTAATATTAATAGCCCACGAACAGCAGGTAATCAATAATTAATGACCCATTAGCAGCAGATAATTATTAATTAATGGCCCTGTCCTAGGTTCCAATATCAAATGTATTCTATCCCCATCCCCAAGAGCTGTTGACACCAGGAGGGGCATTGGTTTATGGTTTTTCCTGATCTCCTGTTAATGAACCTGCTGTCATTATAGTGCAAGAGTTCTGTTGTCATTACACTGCAAGGGTTCCATATCGCTGGAGTTTTGTACCTCCTTGATGTTTCTTGTAGGCAGCTCCTCCAGGCACTGACTCTTCCTTGTCCTCGCAGCAGCCAACTGACTCCAGTTCCCCTCAACCAACCAATCTACTTTCTATAACGCTCTTCTTATTGGCTACAGCTGCAGCCTGTAAACATCAGGCCTGCTCCTAATCTTTAGTAATTGGCTCAGCTGCAACTCTTTTGGGGGTAAGATTACTTTCTCTATTACCTTTATTTACTTATATTCTATCCCCCTACATGAACCCATCAATTCCATGCACTGAGCAGCAGCTCTCATTTAAAACCTCACGGATTGCTCCCAGCTTCCCCAACCTTCCAATCTGACACCGAAAAAGACATTACTGTGAAATCTTTCCAGGTCACACACAAATTGTAGTTTCCTGTTTGACAGCTGAGAACAACTTATCCTGCACTGTTACTACGTAAACACAATATTGATTTTCAGAGCAAATCAGAGCAGATGAGCAAGTGAAGCAGGATGAAAGGAAAAAAATAATTATCAAAACAGCAGCAATGTTTTCCAAAATAAAACTAAAATCATCCAGCTCTTCTACTCACTAATTTTTCAGAGACAGCTGCAAAGGAAGCTCTTAGTGAGGCTTAATTAATTGAAATCATGACTCAGAGATAACTCCCTCCAGGAGCCATTTTTGTTTAATGGACAATCAAGGAGCAATCATGGCTCAGAACCATATCAGCCCATTGGGAGATGCTCTGCCCAGGGGGAGGAGCTCAGCATCCCCACCTGGATATAATCTGGGCTTTGAGACAGAACAGGCAGCCCTTACCACTGGTTTCCAGGGGACAAGAACTACCGGATCCTTTCTATGGGATCACCACTTCAACAAGACCATTTCATCTGGACTGCTACCACCACCCTAACTAGCAGGGTGTCAGGATGTGTTCTGACTCTGTCAGTGGTTTTATTTTGTATTGTTGCATGTATTTTGGGTTTTTCCCTTTTCCTAATAGATTGTGTTTCTGACTTGGAGTCTCTCACTGGTTTTGCTTTCAAATCAGAATATAATTTTGGTGCCCAATGTAGAACAGCAAGGTCTTTGCTCAAGGACCTGGTTACACTGGGTGGGTAAAGCAGAAGGACGGGGAAACCCGTTGTGTACCACAAGGAGACCTAATTTTAGCTGAGATCTGTGTGTGAAGTTTCATTCTGTATTTTAAACATATATATGTGTAAGAGGGTATTGGTTGTATTGATTTGGGTACAGATGGTAATAGAATAAGGGGTGGATTATGTCCTAGGTTACAACATAAAGATGTATTCTATTCTCATCCTCAAGAGCTGTTTAAACCAGGAGGGGCATTGTTTTTTCCTTATCTCCTCTTAATGGGCCCATCAATGCCTTGCCACATGACTCAGAGATGACTCCCTCCAGGAGCCACTTCTGTTTAATGGGCAATCAAGGAGCAATCATGGCTCAGAACCATATCAGCTCATTGTGAGATGCCCCACCCAGGGAGAGGAGCTAAGTACCCCCACCTGAATATAATCTGGGCTTTGGCACAGAACAGGCAGCCTTACCCACTGGTTTCCAGAGAAGAAGTGCTACCAGATCTTTTCTAAAGGACCATCACTTCAACGAAACCATTTCATCTGGACTGCTACCACTGCCCTAACTAGCAGGATGTCAGGTTGTGTTCTGACTCTGTCAGTGGTTTTATATTATACTATTGCATGTATTTTGGGTTTTTCCCCCTTTTCCTAATAAATTGTATTTCTGACATGGAGTCTCTCACTGGTTTTGCTTTCAAACCAGAACATAATTTTGGCGCCCAATGTGAGGCACAAAGGTTTTTGCTCAAGGACCTGGTTACACTTGGTGGGTAATGCAGAAGAATGGGGAAACCCCTTGTGTACGACAAAGAGACCTAATTTTAAGTGAGAACTGTGTAGTAAAGCCTCTGTTCTGGCCTTATCATCAAGCAGTGCAAGATAGCTCGGGAGCTCAGTCCCCAGAGAGATTGCGTGCCCAAAAGCTAAGCTAGCTCAGGCCGATGCCACGGGCCAACCCCCATAGCAAGCTCAGTAGTGATCAGCTCTATAGTGATCGCAAGCTCTTAGGATTTCAGCTCTTGCTTGCCAGGTAAATTTGCCCTTGGTGGAGGCTGCAGCAGATGGAGAGAGAGGAGGAGAGGTGCTGGTGGTTCCACAGAGATGGCTTTATTGGGGGAGTCTGTGAAGGGTCCCAGCGACAGCTCTTCTTCTGTCAAATGGGCTAAAGTAGGCCCCTTTTATAGGGTTTGGAGGGATCCAGATTTGACCAATAGTAAGGGTTAAGTGACATAGCCTATAGGGTTACAGAGATAAGCTGTGGGGTGGGGGTCAGAGAGACAGGGACTTCTGTTGCTGTCTCAGCATTCCTATTGTTCAGATTCTCCATGGAGCTTTCCTAAGTCCATGGGGTTTACTACACCAGTCCAAAGTTGATCCCAGTCCTGATTTGATCCCAGTCCATAGTTGATCTTAGTCCATAGTTGATCTTAGTCCATAGTTGATCCCAGTCCATTTTTTGTCCCAATTCATATTTGATCCCAGTCCCTATTTGACCCCGGTCTATATAATCTCAGTCCAGTTTATCTCAGTCAGGATGATCCCAGTACATATTTGATCCCAGCCCCTATTTAATCCCAGTCCATATTTCATCCCAGTCCACATTTGATCCCAGTCCATATTTGATCCGAGTCTAAATAATCTCAGTCCAGTTTATCTCAATCTGTACAATCCCAGTCAATATTTGATCCCAGTCCATGTTTGATCTGAGTTCCTATCTGATCCCAGTCCATATTTGATCCCAGTGAATATTTGATCCCAGTCTCTATTTGATCCCACTCTGTAGGATCCCAGTCCCTGTTTGATCCTAGTCTGTATTTGATCCCAACCCCTATTTGATCCCAGTCCATATTTGATCCCAGTCCGTATTGCCCTGCACACATTCCAAAAGTCTGGAATTCCAGCTCCCAGCCAGGAAAAGATGTTCCCGCCTGTGAAGGCAAATGGAGCAAAATCCTACAGAGACATTTCCCTGCCAGCCTTCAGGACTTCAGCTCCTGGGACTGGGAATTAAAATAAAAATTGGGAAATAAAATAATAAATAATCAGGGGAGGGTCTGTGGGGACAGAGGGGTCAATTAAATCAGGGCAGGGTCAATTAAATCAGGGGAGGGAACAATTAAAAGAGGGAAAGGGTCAATTAAATCAGGAGAAGGGTCAATTAAATCAGGGCAGGGGTCAATTAAATCAGGGGAAGGGTCAATTAAATCAGGGCAGGGGTCAATTAAATCAGGGGAAGATCTCTGGTGGCAGAGGGGTCAATTAAAAGAGGGCAGAGGTCAATTAAATCAGGGATGGGGTCAATTAAATCAGGGGAGGGTCTTTGGTGGTCACTGGGGTAAAAAATCAAAGGAGGGTATTTGGTGGTCCCTGAGGCAATTAAATATAGGGAGGGTCTCTGGTGGTGCCTGGGTCAATTAAATCAGGAGAGGGTCTCTGGTGGTCCATGGGTCAAGGGAGACACTGAGAGAGAAACAAAACAGGCAAAGAGAGGCAGGAGAGAAAAGGGGACACAAAGACAATGAGCTGAGAAGGCGGCACTCTGCAAACAGAACTGCAACAGACTGAACATGAACGGGAAAGAAATCAGTAAGTCTGAGAGTTTTATTTGCTATCAAATACATCCCACACACCCAGCCCCACACAATCCTTATCCCACCACTCTAATTGAGATCCCATGACTCTAAATCACATCCCAACCCCATCTCAGCCTGGTGGCTGAGGAATCGAGTGAGTTTGGCATGGGATTGAGTTTTTTGAGGTGGGTTTGAGACCTTTTGGGGTAAGATTGAGCTGTTTTCAGTGGGATTTGAGGTGACAAATCCATCCCCCTTGGCTTTTGGACTGCAGAAAGAGGGAGAGGATAAAAAAATTAATGCAAAACGAAAAGTAGAAGCAGCCAGGTGTGCTCCCAACATGGATCACAGGGAATGTGAGTGACCAGGGCTGTGCCCAAAGTGCCTCCTCCAGTGGGGGATGGAGCTGGAGCAGCGCACGAAGCTCTGCCCGCACTCGGGGCACTCGACAGGGATTCCCTTACCGGAGCCTCCTTTGGTGTCGGGTCAAGTGAGAGCTGCTGGAGAAGCTCTTCCCACACTGGGGACACTCGTAGGGCCTCTCCCCTGTGTGGATGCGCCGGTGATTGACAAGGGTGGAGTTGTGCTTGAATCCCTTACCGCAGTCAGGGCATTGGAAGGGCCTCTCCTCTGTGTGAATCCAATAGTGCTGGAGGAGACAGGATAAATGGGATATACTGGGATGAACTGGGATGGTGCTGAGGATGGCTAGGATCATACTGGCAGTGAGTGCCACTACACTGAGGCTCACTGGGAGTGCTTGTGAGCAAATGGGATCATACTGGAAGGAACTGGAAAGATGCTGGAGATAACTGGGGTACACTGGGATATACTGGGAGTGACTGGAAGGAAAGTGAGGGTGAAAGAGAGCAACTGGAACCATGTAGAGCAAAACTGGTTTATTCTGGCAGAGACTGGGAGCACACTGGGCTCATCTTTGGATCATACTGGGAGTGACTGGACTAATACTGGGAGTGACTGAGTGTCACAGTGAGCACACCCTGCACAGCATCCCCCATACTGGGCCTGACTGGGAGCAACTGGGAGCAAATGGCATCGTACTGGGACTCACTGAGTTGATTGAGGAAGCAACTGGAACCATGCTGGCAGGCAGCTGGGACCATGCTTGGAGAGACTGGAAGTAAGTGGGATTATACTTGTGAAAAATGCATATTTTGTGATTGGCTTTTCGCAAATATTAAAATTAATAATATAGGTCTTGTGTTAGAAAGTAATGCTGTATTAATCCTCTTAAGTAGTGGGTTAAATATAGTTTTAGGTTATTAAAAACATGTTAAAATAGAAACTATGCTTGGTAAGAGACTTTAAATAAAGAAAGGACTTGCAGCGAGATAGCAGCCACAGGACACCTAAATCTTTCAGAGAAAAATAATTTATTGCTCTCTTATCAGAAGAAATGAACTTCTTCCCACCTCGAGGGCGCTGTTGGGATTCAGAGGAAGAAGGTGGCACTGACCAGAATCCCGTGTTTAAATGGAATTTATGCATCATGTATGAAGTGTATGAATATGCAACAGGCTATTGCTTTTAAAGGTTAATCCTTTGTTAACGGGTGTCCTTTTTAGGGCTTGTGCTGCCCAGAAAAAGGTACCCGGACTCCATAACACTTTGTATTTGTTGTCTCATATTGTCCTAATTCAAATTGTCCAAATTTTTATTAGTCTAATTGTATTACTATTTTTTATAACCATTTTATTACTATTAAACTTTTAAAATTTTAAAACCAAGTGATTGGCGTTTTTCACAATTATGGTAGCAGAGGATGGTTACCAACACCTCGCTGCCGGTGCTTTAGGAGAGTCAGAGTGGGGAAGGTGCCCCCTGCCCTCTTCAGCAGCCTCGCTCTGTTTGCCCTGGGGTGACCGACAGACACAGGTTATGGTGGACAAAAGGAGACAATAAAACAAAGACAAGGGAAAAAGGCTCCCTACAACCACGGCAATTGGCCCCCTAAGAGTAGCAATGTACACGAAGAACTCGGGAAGGAAAAGGGATTGGTAAGTATTTCTCGGGGGGGATGAATGTGAGTGAATGAGAGGCGGGCTGGTTGTGCCAGACCTGCCAAGTGAGTGCTGGAGTCTCCCACGCTGCGTTTCTGACTTTCCGCGGTAAGTGGCCAGTAAAGAGACAAAGTGAATGTTAAAAGGAGTGAGAGAATCCCCCGGGGTAACTGGGACTGGGTCTCAGAGAGGGGCTGGACCCCTCGGAGGAAGGGAGCAGAGGAGTTTCCTAGCCCAATCCACTAGGAAACGGGACAAAAGGGGCTCCTAGAAACCTGCTGGGTTGAGGGATAAGAGTGCCCAAGAGCATCCAGAATTAAAAACTGCTGGGTTGAGGGATTAATATTCCAAAAGCATTCAGGGTTAAGCAAAATTCTGCTGGATTGAGAATATGCTCAAGAGCATTGGGATTGGACAACACAGGTGGATTGAGGGATAAAAAAATGCCCAAGTGTTGGGGAAGATGAAACAGGAAAGCCTTATCAATATGATTGTCTGGCAAAAGATTTTGACAATATAGAAACTATAAGCGAGATTGAAATGAAAGCAAGCTTTGAGATCCCTCAGTTACTGAACAACTGGAAAACAATGGTGTGGCTGGCTGAAGGTAATCCCCTTTTGATGAAACAATTCCCTCTGCTTGCAGACAGGTCCAAGGGTCAGAGCAGATCCCTACCAGCTTGGCAGAAGGGGCCCAAAGAGGAGTTTTTAGGGTTTAAAATGAAACCATCCAGCACCCCCAATCTCCCTCCCAGTCACACCCAGCATCCCCAAACTCCCTCCCAGTGCCCACCAGGAACCCCCCAACCCCATCCCACCCTCCCCAGCATCCCCCAAACCCCTTCCCAGCCCTTGCCCATCCCCCAGGGCCTCTCCCAGTCCCAGCCCGGCTCTCTCCAGCTCCCTCCCAGTGGCTCCCAGCACAGCCCAGTGGCTCTGCCAGCGCCCCCAGGGGCTCCCCCGTACCCCAGTGCCGGCTCAGGGGCTGCTCCAGGCTGACGTGCTCCACCTGGCAGCTGTAGGTGAGCCCGCGCCGGGGCGGGGTTTCCAGCAGCACCAGCAGCTGGTAGGTCCAGTCCCCGTTGGGGACCACGTCAGTGGCCACCACGTGCTCCGAGAGCTCCTGCTGGCCCTGGAACCACCTCACCTGGATGGCAGCAGGGTAGAAATCCATCACGGAGCAGAGCAGGCGGCCGGGGCCCGGCTGGGAGCTCGAGGGGGGCACCAGCGAGATGGACACGCTGGGGGGCACTGGGAGAGGGGGAGAGAGAGAGAGAGAGAGAGAGGGAGAGAGAGAGAGAGAGAGGGGACACACTGGGATCGAGAGAGAGAGAGAGAGAGAGAGAGAGAGAGAGAGGGAGAGAGAGAGAGAGAAGAGAGAGGGAGAGAGAGAGAAGAGAGAGGGGACACACTGGGATCAGCTGGGGGGCCCTGGGAGAGAGAGGGGAGGGCTGGGATAGGCTGGGGAAGGACTGGGAGTGACTGGGAATAGACTGGGAGGGACTTGGGAGGGACTAGGAATGGACTGAGAATGGACTGGGAGGGACAGTGGTGGCACTGAGATAGGTGGGAGGGGATGGACGGGCACTGGGAGAGAGAATGGAGGTCTGGGAGTGAACTGGGACTGAACTTGGAATGGACTGGCAGTTGACTTGGGGGAGCTGGATGGGACTGTGAAAGACCGGGAGAGGCTGAGAGGTAATGGGAGGGATTTTGGTGGCACTGGGAGGAACTGGGAATGAAGTGCGCGGCACTGGGAGGCCGAGTCCGGGGCGAGGCACTCGGCCCTGCGCGTCTGCCTGGCAACAGATGAGTCATCAGAGAGACGCGCTCTGATTGGCTACAAAGCGTCAGCTTTACGCGTCGCTGAAATGGACGCGCGGCGGGGCACTGGGGGGCACTGGGATGGACTGGGAGGTCACTGGAATGGACAGGAGGCCCCGTAGATGGGCCCAAGGAGGGCTGAGGGCTCTGGGACGATTCCCAGGGAGGTTTTGAGAGGCTCCAGGGTCATTGACAGGGCAGGGCCCAGGGGACACGCTCTGCCCCGCGCTCATCTCGGCGCTCCGTGAGGAACGGGGTGGGATACTCGTAGTTTTACCAGCAGTACGCGTCCAACGAAGCCCGCATGTACTCCATCCACTCCGGTTTGCTATTCTTGTACCGGACCTATTTCTCCCCATAGCGGGTGAGCCCCACGTAGCGCCGCACGTCGTTGTCCAACATCGCGAACTGCACCCGGTTGTAGACAGACCTCTCCATGAACCTCACCTTCTCCGTGCCGTTAATGAAGTGACATTCGGACTGGAACACCCCTGTGACCGCAGAACTCAGGACCGGGGCTGCCCCCCCAGCACCCCCAGAGCTCCGGGGCCCACCCCGGATCCCCACTCCGCACCCTCTGTGCCCCACGGCCGCCACGGGACCCTCCTGCCCGCGCTGCCGCTTCCTCTTTGCCGCCCTTCGCCCACTTCCCCTTCCACATCCTCTCCCCTCCCACCTCCGGCCGCTCTCAAATCACTTTTGGGGTCCCATTTTCCCCATTTTCCCACAAATCCCCCGATCTCCAGCCCCCTCGGGCTCAGTTTTGGGGTCCCCCCCTCCCCTTTTCCCCCCTTCCCCACCCTCTCCCACCCCCCCCCTCCCCTCCCCCCCATCCCTCAGCCCCTCCCGCTCTCCCTTTGGGGGGTCCCCTCCTCCTCCCCCTCCATTCCGGGCTCCCCCCTTCGCCGCCTTTTCCCCCTTCTCCCCCCCTGTCCCAGCGCCTCCCACCCCCATTTTTGCAGAGCTTGCAGGGCCAAATGTCTCTGGCCATGTGTCCTGTAAGCAGCCCCCAGCTGGCAGAGCAATGGGCTGTGGGAATGGCCCTTGCTGAGCTCTGGTGTCCCATCCCAAGGCAGTTTGGCACAGCCCGGCTCCGTCGCTCCACAAAGACTCTCTCCGTGTTTGCTGTGGCCTCCTGCCACAGGCTCCTCCAGTTAAAGGCTGCAATGTCCCTTCAGGTGGCCATCAAGAAAATGAGTCTCAGAGGGCAGAACAGGGAACGAGCTGTGAATGAGATCCTGCTCCTAAAGGACAAGAGGAACCCCAACATTGTCAACTCTTTGGACAGGTGAGTGCTTCAGCTCTGATCCCGAGCCCAGGCCCTGCATTAACCTTTCCTGGCATCCGGAGTCTGTAGCCTGTTTTGAAAATGCCTGACCCAGCCACATCTTCCCAAAACAACAGCCTGGCAGTTCACTCCCTCCATGTGCTTTGGTTGCTTTGCTTTGGTTTTTCCTTCAAGTTGACCCCGTTTGCTGTGTCTCTCAGCAAGTGCTGATAAACCACAGCAGAAATTATTTCCCTTGGCTTCTTCTTCCCAGCCCTTTTCCGTTGCTACAGATGCCAGGAAGATCGGGTTCTTGTTTCCAGAAATGCCTCATTTGCCCATTTTTCACTGGCCTTGCCTGTTTCTGAAGAGATTTTCTGAAAGGGTTTCTGACTGCTTTTGTCCCAAGTGCTGCACAGCCTCCTCCCCTGGATAACCCTGGCAGTTGTGTTGCCTTGTTCTGGAGGGAATGGTGGAACTGATGAGTTCAGAAGCTGAACCAGCTGGGGCCAAGTGTTGTGGTTTCACATTGATCTGGGCTGTTGCTAAACTGCATTTTTCACCTGCTTGCCATCCAAGGTCTCTCCTTTCTCGCAGGTGTCTCCTTCCCCTTTAGACTGCGCAGATTCCAAGGGCTGTGCAGCCTGGCAGGAATGTCTCTCCATCTGATTCTGTCCTCACTGACAAGTCTCTTCCTCTCCTTGTCCTTCCTCCCCCAGGCAGTGAGCTGCAGACAGAGACCAGGGAGAACAAATCCCTGCCACAGAACATCGTGGAAGAGGCCATTTGGAACAGCTCCACAGGGCAGGAATCCAACGGGAGGAAAAGCCCCCAGAGATCCCACACGAGGAGGGGCTGCAAACCCAGCCTGGGGAACTGTCAGGAGGTAAAAGCCTCCCTGTGCCGGGAAGGGTGTGGGGAATGTGAGAAGAGCTTCAGGCAGAGCTCAGCCTGTTCCTGGCGCCTCCAAAAACGGCAGTGCCAGATGCAGAGATCCATGGGGCTGCAGAGATCCCCCTGCAGATCCACGGGATGCAGAGATCCCCCTGCAGATCCATGGGGATGCAGAGATCCCCCTGCAGATCCATGGGGATGCAGAGATCCCCCTGCAGATCCATGGGGCTGCAGAGATCTCCCCGCAGATCCATGGGGATGCAGAGATCCCCCTGCAGATCCATGGGGATGCAGAGATCCCCCTGCAGCCCCCGGAGCAGCCACGCTGGAGCACGGGGATGCCTGAGAGGAGGCTGTGCCCCCGTGGCCAGAGGGGCCCCGCTGGAGCAGCCTGTCCTGGCAGGACTGACCCCGGGGCACAGTGACCCACGCTGCAGCACTTGGAGGGGGGCTGTGCCCCGTGGATGGACTCAGCTTGGAGAAGTTCCTGGAGAAGTCTCCGGTGGGAGAGAGCCCAGGGTGCAGCAGGGGAACGACTCCTGTCCCTGAGCAGAGGGAGAAGCCCCGGGGCATGAAGTGAGCACGGCCCCATTCCCTGTCTCCGGCACTGCCGGGGTAGGAGGTGCAGCTGGAAGGAGGGAGGCGTGGGGGAAGGCTGGATTTAAGGCTCTTCACTTACTTCTCATTATCTTGCTCTGAGGTTTTGGAGTTTTCTGTCAGAAATCTCTCCCCTCCCCCACTCATCCACAGGGGTTTGGGGCGGTTTTCCCTTTTTGAGGGAAATCAAAGCGATGCCCTGATGGTCCAAATGAGGGGTAGGAGAAGTGAGGCTCCAGGGCTTCCCGCTGAGCGGGAGCCACCGGAGCCACCGGAGCCGCAGTGCTGGGAAAGCCGTGGAGGGAGGTGCGGAGCAGTTTGTTTGTGTTTTCAGCTCAATCCCCTCGGGCCCGGGCCCGTTCCAGGGCTGTTCCTCATCTCCGGCTCTGCCCTCACGCAGCCCGCGGGGCCCTGAGAGCGCGGGGCGAGGCTGTGCCGTGTGCAGAGCCCGCCCCTGGCTGCAATTGGCGACGGTGCCGTCAGTCGTGGTTCTGGCGCGCTGATTGGTGGGAGCGGGGCGGGGCAGGGCCCCGGTGGCGGCCTGAGGGCGGCCGTGGCTCGGCAGCGGCGCCATTGGCGGAGCGTCTGTGCGGGCCCGGGAGTCGGCGGCAGCGGCGGGAGCGCGGTGAGGCGGCGGCGGAGCTGGGAGGCGGCCGCAGCGCAGGTGGGAGCCGCGCTGGGTTGTGCGGGGGCTCGGGGCTCGCTGCGGGCCTCGGGGGCGGCAGGGGGCTCAGGCGGGTTCGTTGTGCCGTGTCCGGCGCGTGTTGCCGCTGGCGTGAGGGCGCTGCGGGAGCGGCTGCCCGCGGTCTCCTTGCGGCCGCTGCCTCGGCAGGAGCCGCTGCCGGAGCAGCGCTGGCTCGGCCCGGTTCCTGTGGCTGGGACAGAGGCGGCTGCCCCGTGCCCGGGGCTGTGCGGGGAAATTGACGTGGCCGGAGGTTTCTGTGCCCAGAGGAGACAGAGGAGTCCTGTACAAGTGACTTTATTGCTGAGCAGAGGGAGAGGCCGTGGGGCATTTGCCTTGCGCTCTCTGCCATTGTTGTAGTTCGCAGCCTCCTTTTTATCCTCATTTTCCCGGCCTCATCTCCCTCTCCCTTTGCCCACTGGCTGAGGTACTTGGAAGGTTCAGACTTCCCGATCCGCCAACTGTATGTCCTCGTTAATGTGCATTCCCACTTTTGTATAACAGCCGATATTCACGGCTCTGTTAAGTCTTTGTTCTGCTGGAAGTTGAGGAAATTAGCGGGACTTTCTGCGATCAGCAGTCCATGTTAATTAGTAACAATTATTGAAGCTGGTGGTTTCGCCCGTTACTTCCTTGTCTACGAGTCCCAGGCCCCTCGCTCAGCTGCTGAATGAGCTGCACTCTCAAGGTGTGGAGCACGGTAAAAAGGTGAGAGTTGCTGTAGCACAGGAGAGGAGAAACAGCATTCGTTTAACCCATGCTCTGCCAGCCACGAAACCGTGTCCCATTCCCATCCTTTTCACGTTTGGACCAATACATGAGCTGCTTTTTTGTTTCCATTGTTTTTTGGTTTTTTTTCACCACTTTTCCTTTGTCATCTATTTGCCAACAGCAGTTTGAGTCATTGAATTTTCCACAAACTCCTCCTTTTTCTGCTGGAAGGTAATCTGATCCCATCCCGTGGTGAAATGTTGTGTTCCTCATTTCAGTGGATTGCTCAGCAGGAAGGTCAGGAGCTGGAGCTGTCTGGTTGGTTATTCCGAGGGCATCTTGTAATCTAATGATGCCATTGAAATGAGAATGGGTTCTGTGGCTCCTGACATGAATTGGTTTGGGTTCCCAGGGGCTGATCCATGATATTGTAGGATTTGTTCTGCTGGCCGTTCATCTTTTCCCCATTTTTGGCCGTTCTCTCCAGCCAGGGCTGCATCAATTGACTGCTTTTCTCTAATTTAATCATCAAATACTTGGATTCCTGACTGATTTCCCAGAACTTGTGGTAGCAAGAACATCTCAGTGCTCTCATCCACCTTCTATAACACAGACAGTGACAGCACATGTTGGAGTGGGCAGAGGGATGATTTCTCCTCCCATTTATTTATATATAAGTTTTCCCAACATTCTCCATTTGCTGTTTCCCTTTGCAGCTTCACCCGTTTCTGTTGCAGGGTCAGATATCCTCACCCTGGGCTCTGCCTTGAGCTGTGCAAATTCCATCAGGGCAAGCAGGCAGAGCTTGGGGTGAGGGGCAGAGGGGATCAGCCCAATTCCTGCCCCAGGCAAGAGACCCAGGTACATTGTCCAGGCTTTGCCCAGCAGTGTTCATTTGCATTTCTAAAGCTCCTCTGCAGGCTGCCTGGAATGAAGCTTCTCTTCCAGGGCAGCCGTCTGGTGAGTCACATGTGGCCCCCCCAGAATCTGCTTCTCTGTTTGTTTTTTTCCTTTTCTTTGGTTAGGGTTTTTTGTTGTTTTTTTTTTGGTTATCAGGAGTTGTTAGTTTCTTTACACAATTTTTAAACAAGCTATTAACTGTTATTAATTAAATGGTCACCTTTAAAGCTCTTGTAATTTTTTCAGAATGCTGCCTAAAGGTGAACATCGAACAACCCATACCAAAAACTGATTCTCACACTTCTGTCCCAAACCTCCCTGACAATATAAAGTAGGATTATTATAAAAAATTATTCTCATGTTGTAATTTTGTCACTGAAACTGCAGGGAAAACAAAAACTCTCCAAGAATCTCTTTAGTGTTAGAGAGTCAAGACATTGCTTGCTTCTGGCCAGGATGTGCAACAGAAATAATTTCTTTCACAAATAGCCCGGCTGTGCAGAGAAAATCATTCCATGGCATGTGAGTTGTACTAGATTTTTCCTAAACTTTATGTAGTCAGAACCAATCTAAATCCACTGGTTTAATGTTCATTGCTCCCAAGTTGTGTAAGTTTTTAGTATTTGGTTTCTTGTTGGACCCGGATTTCTTCCCCTCTGCTGTGAATTCGGTCCACACTCCTGGATTTCCTTCTCAGCCTTTTCCAGACCAGGTGTCTCCAGCTGTGCCGGGGGCAGTGTCTGGGGTAGCTGTTGGTTGCTGTTTGCTGCTGGGCGTTGATGTTTTGTTGCTGGTCGTTATCTCTGTGGGTGTCTTTTGGGCTATTCCCAGTCTGTGGAGATGTTGAACTCCTCTCTGTTGAGTGGTATAACATCTCCTAAATAAAACCTTTAACATTTCCTTCCCAAAGGCAAACGTTTTGAGTAGAGAAACCTTTCTGAGCAGAGAAATAAGATTTAGAAGAAATGAACTTGGTACATTTTGCAGCAATGCAGTCGCAGTCAGCCCAGAGTGTGGGTGTGAGTGAGCCCCAGAGTGGAATTGTGCCGTGGTGCTCCCCAGCAGCTGTGGCAGTGCAGGCCCAGCCAGCGCTGAAGCTGCAGCAGTGGCAGCAAGGCTTGGCCGCAGTGGCTGGAGGTGCCAGAGGAGGGTGGCCAGGATTCCCGAGGGTTTGAGCAGAGGATCTGTGGGCAGGCCCAGGGGCTTGGCCCGCTGTGGAGCCCTGGCTGCTGCTGCGTTGCCTTCAGGGCAGGCTCAGTGGGGGCTCCCATGGTCCTGCTGCAGGCGGGAAGTGCAAATCTCCGGGGCTTCAGAGCCCCTGAGGCCAGGCTGAGGGGTCCCCCCCGTGTTCAGCTGTGCTGGCGGCTGTTTCTGGCCTCAGGGACACTTGGCATGGGCCCCTTGGCCACCAGTGGTGCTGCTTTGCACTCCTTAGGCAGGAGCCGATGTCCTGGCTGGGTGTTGGCAACAGCAAAGTGCCAGGGCAGGCTCTGTGCCAGCCCAGCTTCCTGTGGGAGAATATACCTTGATCTCTGATCCAGTGCTTGCTGAAGCAGTCAGAATTGCTTTTGCCCCCTTGTTAGGTGCCATGGTGTCAGCAGAAGATATTGAAGCCTTCCTGCCCAGGGCATTTCAGTGCCAGGCTCTTACAAGCACCCAGAGCTCCTTGGGTTGAGCTGAGCATGGGGCGGTGACCTGCGCTTTGTCTGATTCCCCTTCCTTCCCTCCCCTGGAACAGGCTGTTGCTTTTAGACACCACTTGTCCTGGTTGCTTCAGAGTACTTTGGAGAGGCTCCATATCTGATTTTCCCCTTTTCCCTGGGGCTGCCCACACTTTTGGGTTCACTTCAGCATAGGCCTTGCCAGACATTTGACACAGAGGTACAACAGAACTGGCCTCTGTATCACCTTTTATAATATTAATTTGTGTTCTGAGTTTAGAGATCAAATCCCTTCCCAGTAAATCATGATAACAATTAGGAGCAAATAAAACTTCATGCATTTCAAATCCCTCTCCCAAATCTGCTAACAGTCATTGAATAAAACCATACATCTTTCCCACTTATCCCTTCACTAATCAAACAAATTTTTAGCATTTTCCCCCCCGTAAGTCAAAGATTCCGAGTGAATTGAGAGGCCCCTGTGTCCATCAGGAGAGGCCTCCTCTCAATGCAGACCCACCTGAATGTTCTCAAGGGCTCCAGTGTGGAGGGTCCCTGGTGTGATGGGAGCTGTGACAGCCCTGCCAATCCATGTCCATCAAGGGGTGGACTTGCTGGTCCTGAGGGTGCTGCTGTCTCTGCTTGCAGTGTCCTTGTGCCCTGCAGCTGGAGCCCTGATTCCTTGCCAGGGGCTGTTTGGGTGGGCTGTCCCCTGCCGAGGAGGGCAATGCCTCTGCCGGGTGCTTGTGGCCGAGCCCGTGCCCTGGGTGCTGGGGCCCCCTTGGGCCCAGGGGTTGATCCCTCAGGGGCTGTAGGAGCTCTGCCCTGGCCTTTGCCTTCAGCTTGGCCTTTTGCTGCTCCCTTCTTGCATTCACCTGCTGGGCCTTTGTGCCCAAGTGCTGCAGGGCCTTCTTCTGCCCCTCCTGCAGCCCCCCTCAGTGCCTGTGGGTGTTTGTCTTGCTTTACAAGACAGGTGTCTGCTTGGGAAAGCAGAAAAAGCCTCTCTTGGAATGGAGAATGCAAACCCCCTCCCTCTTAATTTTTACAATAGTGAAATCAAGGGTCTCTCAGGCAAAGCTATGGGAATAGGAATACCAGTTCTTTACTAGTGTGTATAATAAAGCAAACAAACAACACCAGCTCCGGCAGTGACAACAAACAGAGCCCGGAGCCAGTCCCGGCCTTTCGGCTGCGGCGCTTTCCCCTTGGGTGCAGTTCCGGGCACAGCCGGCAGGGGCGCTGGTGGCTCCCGCGGGGCAGGGCAGCGCATCCCTGCCATGGGAACCTCTCTTAACGGAAATAGAGCAATCCCTTCATCTAACTCTGTCACTTTTTTACCTTCTATGGCCTTTCTCCTTTGTTTTGGGAAAGACTTTGGGGAGGGCTGCCTTTTAACTGAGCTTCTTGTGTTTAGATAAGGTGCCTCCTGTAGAGAGAGAGAGAGTTTCCCTGAACAGCCGGAGCTGTGGTTACCAAGGGGATGTAACTCAGAGCAGGCCGGGGTTAGGGGAGGATATCCCGCCGAGGCTCGGTGGGAGTGTGGGCAGGGTCTGCTGCCGGAATCGGCAGAGGGGGATCTTCCCGTGGAGACCGAGCCGGAGCGTGGGCAGCCCCCACATGGCTTATGGCGGCTGATCCGGCAGCTCCCGGCAGAGAAAAGGCAGGTGGGAGACCCCGGCAGCAGCAGCGGCGGTGCCCAGCGCAGCTGGCCCGGGCAGGGCAGCCGGGGATGGGATGGCTGGGACCCGCCCTCGGTGCCGTCGGCGCGGTGACCTCGGCCCACGCGGCAGGACAGAGCAACCCCATCTTCCCCAGCATGGCCGGCAGAGCGGCCGCGGGCCAGGCAGTGGGAGCAGGGCACACAAATTCACCGCTAGCGCCGGGGCAGGTGGAGCTGCCCTGGGCAGTGAGCCCGCACCTGGGATGGAAACCGGGGCAGGCGGAGCTGAGGCGGGCAGCGAGCCGGGACCCGGGACAGGCGCCTCGGCCGCGAACGGAGGGGGCAAGAGCTGCAGAGGATCCCACTCTCTTTCTGATTCTTCCTCTTGTTCCCTTCCCTTTCATTTCTCCTTTTTCTTTTTTTTTTTTTCTTGGGTGTTTCTGAAACTTCAAAGATTTTTATTCTCCTAAAATCTCCTGTCTAACCTATGGCATATTCTCTTTTTTCTAGATTAAATGGGTGTTTTTACAAATAAATCCAGAGCCTAACAAATCTAAACTTCTGCTTGGATACTTTGAAATGGTCAATGAGCTAACTCACAACCTCCTAATGTTGTTTTTCTCACCACCTTTTTATTTATCCTTTGTCAAATTAAGCATCTTTCAGTAACTTGCTTTGCTGCTCTAAAAATCCCAGTGGACCCATAGTTCCTTAAAAAATGATCACACAAAGCTTGATTACCCTAGTGGGTTTTCTGATGCATGTCTTCTAATATTTTCCTAGTAAGCACATTTTATTAAGTAATTGTCTTCCATCAAGAAGTTTCCATTTCCCTGATTTATCTTGTTCACTTCCTATCTTGTTTAATTCTTTTTTCTCGGCATTCCTAAACTTTGGAATTTCCAGTTTTTCCTGGTTTGGAGTTAATATTAACATAACTCTTTCAGCTCCATTTTCTGCTGCATCCTTAGCTTTGTGATGTGCCCCCAGTTTGCCCAGTTTGCCTCTCCTTTGGCCGGGCCGGGTTTCCCCCGCCCGCAGCGGCTGGGAGCAGCCGAGAGCCCCGCGCTGCCCATGCCGACCTGTCCCGGCTCCATCGCCGCTCCTGCCGCGGGCTGCGAGGGCTGCGGGAACGGGGCACCGAGGGTGTGGCTGCTGCTGGGGGAGGAGGAGGAGGCAGGGAAGGGCAGGGATGAAGGGGGAGGAGGAGGAGGTGGGGTTAGGGGTGAGGAGCAGGGGGAGGAGGGATGGAAGAGGAGGGATGAAGGCAGAGAGAGAGAGCAGCGATGGAAGGAGGAGAAGGAGGTGGGGTTAGCGAGGAGGAGGAGGGGAAGGGATGGAAGGGGAGGGATGGAAGAAGAGAAGGAGGTGGAGATAAGAAAGAGGGCCAGGAGGAGAAGGGGGAATGGAGGAGGAGGAGCTGAAGGAAGAGGAAGAGGAGGGATAAAGGCGGATGGCGGCTGAACTGAGGGAGCCAGGCCGTCGATCCCTGCCTGAATTCGCAGCCCCCACCTGTGGGATCATCGCCCCCCCCCCATGGCTCCGGTGAGTGGGGAGGGGGAGCTCGGCCCGGATATCCCGGGGAGTCCCTGGGTTGGGGTTTTTGGGGGGATGTTTGGAGAATGAAGAAGTCCAAGGCTGAGCGGAAAAGGCCCCTTGGGGGGACATCGGGGGGTGGCGGTGGCGGCTGCCGGCAGAGGCAGCCTGGAGGAGCAGAGCCCTGTGTGCCCCAGGAGCCCAAAGTGGGGAGCCCAGAGAGGGGGGGAGCGCCGCCATTGGCGGGAGCCTCAAGAGCCTGGAGAGGGGCAGGGGGGACTCCTTGGAGCCGCTGCAGCCCAGAGCAGAGAATGGGGGGAGAAGGGAGCCCGGGAGCCCAAACAGCCCCGGCATCCCGAAATGGGGAGAGCGAAGCGGCGGGAGCTTTTGGCATTGCTGGGACTGCCAGCAGCCTGGGCAGGGCGGGCACCAAGGAGAAGGGGGACCCCCAATCCAAGCGTGACCCCCAGCAGCTGTGACAGGGGGGAACCCCCGAACATCAGAGGGGAGAGACCAGGGACAGGGAACTCCTGGGAGGCTTTTTCAGGACTGAATCTTGGTGTTTGGGAGGTTTTTCTGGAGCCCAGATGGCCGCTGACTTGTAGAGATGGAGTCGGGCAGAGGGACCTTCAAACTCAACGTGTGTTGGGGAAGATGAAACAGGAAAGCCTTATAAATATGATTGTCTGGCAAAAGATTTTGAGAATATAGAAAGTATAAGGAAGATTGAAATGAAAGTAAGTTTTGAGACAGCTTAGTTAGTGAACAACTGGAAAACAATGGTGTGGCTGGCTGAAGGTAATCCCCTTTTGATGAAACAATTCCCTCTGCTTGCAGATAGATCCAAGGGTCAGAGCAGACCCCACTAGCTCAGCAGAAGGGGTCCAAACAGGAGTTTTTAGGGTTTAAAATGTAACACAGTATGGTGATGTAATGATTCTTACAGGCTGTATATAAATGCTATAGGATTTGTATCTTGTACTAGATTGGTTAGTGAGAAATAGAATATTCAACACAGAACAAGATTTATTGTGTTGTAACAGGAACCTTACTCTCTTACACTCTTCCCCTCTTACTCTCTTACCCTCTCACCCTCTCTACCCCTCTCTTCTCTCGGGCCTGCTCCGAGCTGTGCCTGGCAGCTCCAAGCAGGGCCCTGCACCCAGGCCCTTTGCAATAAACCGCAAGTTCCAGGGCCTGGCTGCAGAGATCTCTCCTCTCCGTCCGTCCCGACCGTCCTACCCCCTGACGCTCCTACAAACGTGCTCATCCCTTGTTTTCCCCAAACCAGGATTTCCCATTGCCAACCCCAGGGAGGCTGCGAGGAAGAGGAAGATGCCCCGGGACACTGGGGCAGGTGAGGAGGAAGTCAGTGCCCCTTTCCCCTCTGTGCTGCTCCATCTCCCAGCCCAGCAGGGCCCCCGGCTGCAGCTCAGCCCTGGGGGGATCTCCTTGCCCTTGCCTGTGGCACGGAGGCAAATCCCATCCTGTCCTTGTCCTTCCTCCCCCAGAGCAGGAGCTGAGCATGGAGAGCAGGGAGGACAAATCCCCCTGGCAGAACCTGGTGGCAGAGGCCGTTTTGAGCGGCTCCAGGGCGCAGGAAGCCAACGGGGAGGAAAAGCCCCGGAGATGCCGCAGGAGGAGGGGCTGCAAACGCAGATGGCGGGGATGTGAGGGGGAAAGAGCCAGCCTGGTCTGGGAAGGCAGCCGGAGATGGAGCCAGAGCTCGGAGCTGGTGCTCGATGAGCAGCTCCATGATGGGGAGAAGCCCCACACGTGCGTGGAGTGTGAGAAGAGCTTCAGGTGGAGCTCCCACCTGATCAGGCATCAGAGGACTCACACTGGGGAACGGCCCTACGAGTGTGGGGAGTGTGGGAAGAGCTTCAGCCAGAGCTCCCATCTAAACACCCACCAGAGGACCCACACTGGTGAGAAGCCCTATGAGTGTGGGGAGTGTGGGAAGAGTTTCAGCCAGAGCTCCAACCTGATCATGCACCAGAAGATCCACACTGGGGAGAGGCCCTATGAATGTTCCAAGTGTGTGAAGAGGTTTCAGACCAGCTCCCATCTCCTCCGGCACTATCAGAGTCACGCAGAGGAGAGGCCCTTCCAATGCCCTGAGTGTGGGAAGGGATTCAAGGAGAACTCCATCCTCATCAAGCACCGGCGCATCCACACTGGGGAACGGCCCTACGAGTGTGATAAATGCAGGAAGAGGTTTCAGACCAGCTCCAGTCTTGTCCAGCACTATCAGACTCACACAGAGGAGAGGCCCTTCCACTGCCGTGACTGTGGGAAGGGATTCAAGCACAACTCCACCCTTGTCAATCACCGGCGCATCCACACTGGGGAGAGGCCCTATGAGTGTGATAAATGCAGGAAGAGGTTTCCAACCAGCTCCAGTCTCCTCCAGCACTATCGGATTCATACGGAGGACAGGCCGTTCCAATGCCCTGAGTGTGGGAAGGGGTTCAGGGAGAACTCCACCCTCGTTACCCACCGGCGCATCCACACTGGGGAGAGGCCCTACGAGTGTGGGGAGTGTGGGAAGAGGTTTCAGACCAGCTCCCATCTCCACCAGCACTATCGGATTCACACAGAGGAGAGCCCCTTCCAATGCCCTGACTGTGGGAAGGGATTCAGGCAGAACTCCCACCTCATCAGACACTGGTGCATCCACACAGGGGAGAAGCCCTACGAGTGTCCCCAGTGTGGGAAGAGCTTCTCACAGAGCTCTCACTTGACCCAACACCAACGGAGGCACCGGTAAGGGAAGCCCTGCGAGTGCCCCGAGTGCGGGCAGAGCTTCGTGCGCTGCTCCAGCTCCATCCCCCACTGGAGGGGGCACTTTGGGCACAGCCCTGGTCACTCACATTCCCTGTGATCCATGTTGGGAACACACCTGGCTGCTTCTCCTTTTGGTTTGGCCTTAATTTTCCTCTGCTTCACCTTCATCCTTTAAAAACACCCCAGACTAGGTTAAATGAAGGAAATTGATTGAATATATCGGAAGTTCCATAATTTCTTAGTTGTTTTAGAGGGAATTTAGGATTTGGGGACACGTTCTGTGTGGAGTGCTGCTGTTGCTAAGAGGCAGGAATTTGGTCTCACCCTTCTTGTGTTGCTAAGAACTCCTCCCCTGACCCAAACTCCAACTCCACCCTTGGGATACCCTATAAAAACTCCATGGCCCTGCTTTTGCCCTGTCTTTAGGGGGTAAGAAATGGATTCCCAAAAGATCAGCCCTTTTCCCACTGGATTCCCAGAGGATCAGCCCTTTTCCCACTGGATTCCAAGAGGATCAACCTTTTTCACTGGATTCCTGGTAGATTCTGACCGTCACTGTTTTCTTTTTGTTTGTACTACTGTGTTTGTATTTTTAATTTTTCCTTATAAAGAACTGTTATTTCTACTCCCATATCTTTTCCTGAGAGCCCCTTAGTTTCAAAATTAATTAAATTTCTTTAGATTATTATGATTATTGCTGATTATTATTATTATTGTTGCTTATTATTATTATTAATAATAATAATAATAATCATCATCATCATCATTATCATCATCATCATCATCATCATCAAAGGGAGGGGGTTTACATTCTCCATTTCACTGGAGGCTCCTGAAATGGGGAGACACCCTCACGGATGGGCCATGTTAAATAGGTCCTGGGATATGTAAATGAGTTTATGGATATGCATGAGGGTCTATGAATATGCAACAGGCTGATGTAATTAAAACCACATTTATATAAGGGGTGTCCCTGAAAATAACTGGAGGGTCTTGATGGCCATAACAACCTCTGCTCGATGGTCCTTGTCTCCCATTACATCAGCCTGTTGCATATTTATAGATCCTCATGCATATCCATAAACTACTTTTCATATTCCAGGAACACAATTGGCTTCATCCTGTTTGGGGGTCCCACCCCCATCCCAGCTCAATTTTGGATGTACCATCCCCCTCCCAGTTCAGTTTTGGGTCCCCATTCCCCTCCCTCCTCAATTTGTGGGGCCCATCCTCCTCCCAGCTCAATTTTTGGGTCCCTCCCCCCTCTTTTCCCCGCTCTCCCTCCCCTTTCCAATCGTTCCCCCAATCCCCTCCCCTGTGTTTGGTTTTGGGGGCTCCAGGCCCCTCCTGCTCCGTTTTGGGGTCGCGACCCCGTTTTGGATTAATTTGGGGTCCCCACCCCATCCCCAGGGTCACCTTCCCCCCCCTCCTCAAATTGCGCTCCTGGCAACTGATGAGTCATCAGCGAGACACGCTCTGATTGGCTGGAAATTACCCCGCGCGGTCTGTGCATGTTTACCGCAGTGAGAGGCCTTGGTCTGTGCCTGGCAACTGATGAGTCAGAGTCGGGCCGGGCGCTGATTGGCTGAAAATCGCTGAGCAGGGCCAGTGCTCTGAGTTTCTGCCCAGCGAGTGGATCATCATCAGTGTTGCGCCTTCTGATTGGTTGAGATCTGTTGTGGGGTGGGGACGGGAGGAACTGGGGTTACTTGGGGTTTTGTTTGGTTTATTTAGGGTTTGTTTGGGGTTGATTTGGGTTATTTATGGACTATTTGGGGCTTATCTTGCATTTTACTTGGTTTATTTCTGTTTATAAGGGGTTATTTGGAATTATTTGGGTTTATTTGAAAGTATTTGGGTTTGTTTAGGCTTATTTGAGTTTATTCAGGCTTATTTGGAATTATTTGGGGTTCATGGGGTTTATGTTGGTGTATATGGGGTTTTTTTAGGTGTACTTCAAATCAATTGGGGTTTTTTGGTTTTAATGTGAGGATTTTTTGTTTTTGGGAGGTTATTTGGATTTGTTTGGGGTTATTTGGGGGACTTTTAGGTATTGTTTGGGGGTTTTGGGGGTTTTTTGGGGTTTATTTCGAGTGTTTTGGGGTTATTTGTGTTATTTGGGGTCATGTGGGGTCAAAAAATCTGGGAATGTTTCTCCTGCAAAAAACGGGAATTTTTCCTTAAAAATCTAAGAGTTTTTCCCTAAACACTAGGAATGTTCCCTTAAAAATCCCGGACTTTTCCCAGCCAATAGCGGCGCGCCCCGCCCCAAACCAACCAATCACTGCGGGTCTCCGCTCAGGAGCACCTGCCGCCCGTGTGCCGATCCAACCAATCACCACATGCCTCCCCTCAGACATGCCCGCCTCTCACGCGTCGAACCAACCAATCACCAGGCGTCTTCCCTCAGCAACTCTCGCCTTCTTTGCCTCTATCCAACCAATCACCGCACGCCTCTCCTCAGGAAAGCCCGCCTCCCTTGTCTCTCGCCTGTCAATCCCCGTGCCCTCTATGAAACCAACCAATCACCGGGCATCTCTCCTCAGCAACTCCCACCCTCCCTACACCGCTCCAGCCAATCAGAGCCGAGCCCGAAGCGGCGCCCCCTGACCCCGGGGCCGGGCATGGAGCGGGCGTCCCCTCCCCCCCCGCCGCCCCCTGGGACCCCCTCAGGGACCCCCGGGAGCCGCCCCGGGCTCGGGCGGGTCCTGCGGGAGGCGCTGGAGAGAGCAGGGAAGGCGCTGGCAGAGGACGGAGGGCTCCAGGAGCCGCTGAGGAGGCGCAGGAACAGGTGAGGGGTCCTGGAGGGGTCATAAGGGGAATTTGGGGAGGGGTCTTGAGGACGTTTAGGGGGCATTTGGGGAGGGTCTGGGGGGAACTTGAGGGGGTTTTGGCGGGGTCTGGGTTTGCTGGGGGGGGCTTTGGGGGGGAATTTGGGGAGGGGTCCTCAGGGGGTGTCACGATCCGTCCTCACGGACGGGTTTTGTGATGGTTCGTGGATTTGATCTCAGGGTGCAAAAAGAACCGACACGGTACAAGGGGGTTTGCAATGATAATCGAAACAAATGCACCTTTATTGAATGACCACAGCAAAATGCGATAGAGGGATTAAGGGAGAGAAAAAGATAGAGGAAGAGAGAGACAAACGAGAGAGAGAGAGAAAGAGAGAGGGGATAGAGCTACCAAACGTAGAGACGAAGTCCTTTGGTCCAGTCCAGTCAAGGATCTGCCTGTTATGTCAGGGAGATCTCGAAGTCTCTGGCTAACTCAGAGGTTTTTATTATGATAACTCTATTGGAAATTGCCGGGGAGGGGGGAAACAGATACAATAAGGAATAGATGTAACAGGTAGTCCATGCTCTCAGCAGTAAACGAGAGCCATTGTGTTCTTGGTCCAGCGGTCACAACCTGCAGGCAAACATCTCGCTTTGGTCAGCTTGCCTCCCCCACACAGCTGCCCCAGGCTGGGGGTTTCAGTCCCAGTCCTTGGAAGGAGCAGAGGGGCCTTTTCACATGGGGGTTTCATGTCTCAGTCCTTGATGGAGAGGCTCCTTACATCTCAGTCTGTCTGTCACGGTGGTTGTAAAACAGGTGAGGATCTTCTGTGGGGGGACCACCCAGAACTCAGGAGAATCCAGCCAGGCCGAGAGGTGGGACAGCTCCCAAGGCTGTTGTTGCACAAAGGGCACGGTGCTTCCTTCTTCTTCTCATTGGGCTCAGTGCAGCACACAGCAAACAACACCTGTGCAAACAATGGCTTGGCAACGCTCTCAGGTCTCAGGCACATGACTTTCTCCTTTGGAGCCAGAGATTTAAGACAGGGGGGGTCTTCTCTTCAGTGGTCCCCAGTGACGATCGTGAGGCAGATGAGGGAAATTCGGACAGACTCTCACACGACCCCGTGACTCACGATTGTCTTGAAGGGATCTTCATCAGCAGAACTCTGGAGTGTCGCTGATGGGTTTGCAGAACTCGCCGTACATTGGTAGTATAACCCGGAAAATAGGAACAACAGAAAGAGAGGAAAAAGAGAGAGAGAGAAGGAAAGGAAAGGATAGGAAAGGAGGGGAAAAAGGGAAACAATAAACAAACATAATTAATATTGATTATCATAACAATTTTCACAAATGGGTAATTAATTAAAACAATATTACTTTATAACTATTTTCAAATGGTTAAAACAGGTCACAAATAATCAAAAGCAAAAGCAAGAAACAAATCATAATATAAGCATTAACTTCAAAAAATGATTTTCTAAAACAATTCACTAAAAATGGAAAGTAATTCCCACAAAATCATAAATGGAATTTAAGGATTATTCCAAAACACATTTTCTTCATTCATAATTGCCTTGTGTCAAAGGCTTGGGGATGTCCACAGTGCATGGGACATCAGCCAAGTTGTGTGCATTAACTATAGACGTCAATCTTGTCAGCTGTTTCATGCTCCAATTCATAACAAATGGGACTGCTGATAAAATAAAACCAAGCAGAATTGGTATCAAAAGGATAACAATGGGATGACACAGACTGCTCAGGACACCCGTGGCAGTAGGAGACCACCTAAAAGAGTATCCCACCCCCTGTGCTCGGCATCTTTCTCCACCCTTTCCGTGACACGGGGTATCTGTCTCACATTGTGATGAACAGTCATCAGGGCTTTCTGTGCGTTTTTCTCAATCTTCTCAAGGATTTCCACTAAGTCTCGATGGAGCAGCAGTTGTCTTACCAAAGTGAGATCCATCCCAATAGGAGTAGGCATCAGTTTGTGAATCAGTGTGTAGTTGGATTGCAATGGGTAGTGAGAGGTAACTGGAGCTTCATAAGAGAAATCCCATCCTGCAATCTTGGTAAAGTTACAAGCACAGAAAGTTGAAAGATTTTTAGTATCTACTACAACATTTTCTATGAATACAAAATCACAAGCAGTTCTAAGCATGCACATCTATTGCCTATGTATGTAAGGACTGTTTCAGAAGTCTTGTAAGGACAAATTTCAAAATGACAGATGCTTTGCTCTATGTCTAAACAAATGTCTTGAGCTATGATTGCATTGCTTTCACAGATGAGCCCTTGTTCTTGGAAAATAGAAGATTCTAAATTAACATTTTGCCATTTCTCACCAATTTGATGGGCCCATTCTCTATGGGATAGAGAACAGCTCCGCTGTAATTCAGTTCTAATGCTATAACAGGGAAAATCAAATGCTCTGAGGCATTGTGTATGGTTAACACAAAAACTGTGGCTGTATTTGAAATGGGGTCATAGGTAAAATTCACCAGGTTCCACCAGGATTGGAATTCTCTTTCAAAGTCAGTGGCACTGTCCCATATTATTTTCTGAATTTGGGAAATATGTGTAGTAAGTGGGAGAAGTGCCTTCTTCACCTTCTTTTATAATTGAGGCAGCAACTGACTGCATCCACAATTGTGCCTGGATACAGCTGAGAGCCAAAGAAAGATTGGTTTGTGTAGCACCGAGTGCATCAATTACCAATTTGTGATCATTTACATTTACTTTCTCCCAATTTAGTAATATGTTTGATAGCAAGCACTGATTCTCAATGCCAATAAGGATGACTGCTGTGGTTGTTGTTATTTGGTCAAATCTCTGGATGTGGCAGCCAATTTATTCAAGGTCAATTAATTTACATGTCATGTGTAATATCATCACCTGCTGTTACCATAAAGGCAAGGGAAAACTTAATTTCTGTTGTCCATCTCTAGTGTTATTGTGGTTTATCAGGTCTTCATGTCCCTCGGAGTTCTTCTGTGAAAGTAAACACATCAGACTCTGCCACGAAGAGGCAGAAAAAGTTAGAACAGTGGAATTGTCAGAGAGGTTTTGAACACCAGTGGTACTTCCCCTGCAGTAGGGGGGTCCACTAAAACAGGTTGTCCAGGGTAATGTGCTGGGTTCTTGGAATCATCTGGTCCCTGTAGTGAAGGAATTATGCTTGGAGCTGTCGGGCAAAAAGCAGTGATTTGGAACTCCCATTTACCCCCCATCTATAGTAAGGGGTGTGAGAAGTCCATTTAGTCCCTTCACCTTTTCCCAATCCTGCACACTTTTGACAGTAAAGTGAGAAACATTATCAGATAGAATTTCCTGTGGTTTTAGGAAAATCCCAAACCATCCCTGCATTGCTTTAACAGTATTATCTCCTGTAGCTCTTTTAAAAGCATCGGCTTGGACCAACCCAAATATAAACACAGCATAGGACTCCGTGTAAATACAGACAAGAAAAGAATTCTGTCCCTCATGCTGGAAAATACTCCATAAAGTTAACAGTTCCTCAACCTGAGCACTGCCTTCTCCCTCTCTGTGAGCAGAAGCAGAGGAGAAAGGAGGGGTTGCTTTAATCACAGAGGCAAGTTTGTCTTGGCTGCTATCCAAGAAATACAAGTTTCTTGTATTGCTAAGGTTTTTTCCACTTCTATGAGAGCTGAGCTAACCACAAACAATCCTTTTTCCCAGGTAGTGTATCTTTTCTCAGCATCTTTGAAACCACAGGAATCGAAACCAACAGGCCTTGTTGGACCCTCAGGACCCTGCTGCCAAATGTGTACTGACAGCCCTGAGGAGGCAAATCCCCATTCCAGCTGAAAGGGATCTGTGGGATGGACAGGGTGCAGTGCTTGGTGAGCTGTTGCTTCAAAAATCAGCGATTGCAATGCTTCCTCCTGAGAAGGAGTCCAATCCCATTTCACCCCTTTGCTCAGCAAGTCATAAAGGGGAACAAATGGGTCATTCTGGTTACTAAGGAATCTATTAGGTGTTTCTACAGGAGAAGCAGCTACTGAAGCTGTGGCTGTTTTTAAGGGGGGCCTGGCTGAAGGGATTTAGAGTTCAGCCACCTTCAGTTACACCGGCACTCCCCTGGCACGAAGCCAGTGGCATGTGCCAACCGTGGGTGGGGTGAGAGGAAACAGTCACCGATATTGAAGCAACCACGCCGCAGGAGTGAAGAAAAGAGACGGCCCTCCTCTGCTGGGTGAATTAACTTGGTTTAATCCAGGGTAGGGGAAGTGCAGGGTGGCCACCCAAAGGTGGCGAGCGGAGGAGGAGCCCCGAGCCCCTCCGGGGACCGGGTTTTACAGGGAAGGGGTGGGTACACAAGAAACCAATCATAGAACGAAAATTTGCATACATTGAAGACTGATGGGTGGTGTGGATCAATGGGGATAGGTCAGGGGAGGAGCCCAGGCCTACCAGCCAATCACTCGACACCCTAGCTGGAAGATTCTGGAACTTGGGGCGGGGTGCCGGTGATTGGCAGAAGGCCTGGGGAGGGGATACAAGGACAAATAAGGGATAATGAGGGAAAATGAGGAGGGGAAAACCGTGATTGACATAACTGGGGGTTTGAGCCAGACCAACTTGCCAAGCTAGGAGAGGGGAGAACGGAACAAACCAAACACAAACCACAACAAGCTACTATGGTTTATTGAAGGATAATTGCTGTAGGTTTAAGTGTTTCTGAAAGCCCTTGAATTAAAGGGGTCATAGTTTCAGGCTTTACAGGTGATTGCATTGGTAACTCATAGCTTGTAGTTGATTTTCTTTCATGCATCATTTGCAAGCAAGCAGCTCTGTGAATGTTTTCCAGGGGCTGGCCGGGGGTACCAGCTCTGGTTAAAAGGTCTCCCCTTTCCAAGGGGTGAAGCCCCCCTGCCCAATGAGCTGCACACTGAGCCAGGGACCATGGGGTGCGTCTGTCTCCCCTTGTTAAGAACACCCTATGTCCCCAGCACCCACTGGCTTCTTGTTCTGACAAAAGAATCTGATCTCCCTGGTGAGAGACACTTGGCAGATGTGTTCTGTTTCAGATTTGTGGGGGAGAAGCCCGTACTGCTTTGCAAGTTTTGTTAATTCAGTAGCAGTGTACGGGATTTCTTTAGTGATTATGTGCAGGTCAAGATCCTCATTATTGTGTCTTGGTTTGGAAAGACAGGAGTCTGCTAAGGAAGGCAGGAGCCCCCCCTGAAATGGAGAATGTAAACCCTCCCCACCCCTCCTGATTGCTATAAATTTTTAATTAAGGGGCTCTCAGGCAAAAATATGGGAGCAGGAAATAACAGTTCTTTAATAGGGAAGGAAAAAAATAAAAGGATTAAATAAAGCATGCAGTACACTAGAACAACACTGACAGAGTCAGAACCCAACCTGACACCCTGTGGGTAAAGGTGTGGTAGCAGTCCAATTGGAAATGTGGCTGCAGCCCTCCTGAAGTGTCAGGGGTGGTTCTGTTGGAGCAGAGGGGGTCCTCTAGAGAAGGATGTGTTCTTCCTCTGAAGATCCAGTGGAAGAAGAGGCAGCTGCTCTTCCTCTGGGGAATCCAGTGGAGAAAGCCGTGCTGGTGTCTCAAAAACCTCTGGATTATATCTGGGTAGCAATGCTTGGCTCCTCCCTCTGGGCAGAGCATCTCCCAATGGGATGTTACAGTTCTTATCAGTCATGCAGTGACATTCAATAGTCTGTTATCAACAGATGTCCCCTCCCCAGGGAGGTGTGAATGTGGTCACTCAAAGAGAGAGATAAGGCAAACTGCCCGCTTGACAAAGATAATCTGCCATACAGATGGTCATGGAAAACATCTTGGAACAGCATCTATAACAAACTCCTCTCTCATTCTTTATAAAACATTTAGCTTGAGCAATGTTTCTTATGCTTTGGACTATGCCGATAATTAGCTGAATAAAACAAGGAATCAAACAAGGAAGAAATATCCAAACAGCTGTAACACATAAAAGGAAGAAGCCTAATTTCTTCCACCATTCTATACATGATCTCACCAGCTAGTTTTTTTTAACATTGGTTCCCAATTTCGGATAGGTATGTGGGCTATTTTTCATTGTGGTCATCTATTTTTAATAACCTGATATATTAAATTTTCCACAAACACTCCTGTCTTTAGCCAATAGAGAGTCTAAAGCCAATCTATTCTGATACATAATGGTTTTTATTTGGCTATTAATTCTAATGCCCATCTGGTTATGTTTGTTATTATCTCTACAACTGTTTGGAGTCTTATAATATGATTCAGCTTATTAATTGGGGCTGATACAGAGTCAGATTGCTGTGCTGGTTTTACCTTTTTGTTTCCTGATTGTTCTTTTACCAAATCTTGGACTCTACCCTTAAAGGCAAATGTGAAACAAATCCATCTCTCCCCTTTTGGACATTCACTTCCCAATATCTTCTCACTTTTTCCTAAGTTTCGAGCAACGCAATATTTTCCCCATTTTGCCTACAGCTACTTAATTTGGATGGGTCATAGCAGTGACTGCTGACATGGGTGTGTGTAATAAAAGAGGAACTTTGATTTCTTTCCTTGTAATGCTTTTGATAGCATTTGTGACACGATTTTGCTGGTATCCCTAAAGGGAAAAGACAGAAGATGAGTGACAGAAAAAGGAATAACAGAGGTCTGGTATGGCTTATACCCCCACCTGCCATGCCTATGGGGTTGCTGCCCATAGCAGGTGTATTTGATCTTCTCGGTGGCGAGCACAGCGGCCAATCCAGTCTTGCCCTCTTCTCTTTGCCACTCCCTTTTTGCTAATTTCCAGGCAAATCATTTTTGACACTCTGTAATTGTCGTTTCCCACTGTTCCTCAGGTATCTCCCACTCAACAGGCACTAATAACTCCCATCCACAAAACAAAGTTATTATTTCAGTTGTTCTGAGTTCTGTCTGGATAGGGGATAGATTTGGTGCTCGACACTTCCTGCAACATGAGCATCGATTGTGTAAACTACAATACCAATTTTCCCCACAATTTAAACATTTACATCTAACCCAGCATTATAACCCAGCATATCTGATATTAGGATGAAGCAAACAGGGTATATGGTATGGCCCTGATGGAAGTTGTAATTCCTCCTCCTCTTTGTAGAAGTCACGGGCTAAGGCCAGAACATGAGAATTCTCTGACCGAAATAGTCCTGATGCTCCTGTTTGGAGTGGAAGTATTCCTCCCCAAATTGGATATCTGACATGTCTCAGAACTTGTCCAGATGGCACTTAAAACCACTGATATAAACCTGGCCTTGTTTCTCAATTAGCTGTGATTCTTTGTGCATTCCTTGGATCATTTGGGTCGTCGCAGTTCGTTACCACCCAGTCCCAACTTAGGAGCCAATTTGGTATCACCCGGTTTAAATGTGCTAGTCCACTCCTCAGGTTCCTGCACAGCTCCTTTGATTCTGCTGGCCTGGATCCACTCTCTTTTCCCTTGGCTTGGATTGCTGCCTCATTTGTCAGTAGTACCTGAAAAGGACTTCTCAATAGCACAGAACAGTGACTGGAGGAAAGGCAACTCTACATCAGGATTTGCCATTAATTCTTCAAAACTTTCTGGCTTTAGCAACAAGTTGGGCTTTTTGGTTTTTGGTTTTTTTTTTGGCCACAGCTGCTTGTTCTTCTTGTACCCAGCTGGGTCTTCAGCTGTTCTAGGCTGTTCAGCTCTTGGGATCACGTAAAGGACAGTTCTCCTAGAGAAAAAAGGACTTGTTGTGCTTAGCATGCTGCCTTCTTTCTAAGGCAGGAAGCCTTAACAGCTATAAAGGGAAAACTCAGAGGCAAATTCCTCTTCTTGTGAGCCACAATTAGTTAAACAAAAAAAAGCCCCAACCAAAAAAACAACCAAAAAATCCCCCAAGACAATAACAGAAAAAAGAGCCAGGCTGGTCTTAACATATATTGCTTTTTACCGTCTGAGCATTATTTAGCTGTTTAGCCTTCACAGATCCATTCTTCTAACAATTTCTCAGAACAAATCCCCATCCATCCTGACAAGAAAGAAAGAAAGAAAGAAAGAAAGAAAGAAAGAAAGAAAGAAAGAAAGAAAGAAAGAAAGAAAGAAAGAAAGAAAGAAAGAAAGAAAGAAAGAAAGAAAGAAAGAAAGAAAGAAAGAAAGAAAGAAAGAAAGAAAGAAAGAAAGAAAGAAAGAAAGAAAGAAAGAAAGAAAGAAAGAAAGAAAGAAAGAAAGAAAGAAAGAGAAAGAATAAAAGAATCTTGCTTTAAGAGAACAAAAATAACTTGGTGAGCTTTTGAGAATTAGCGAGAGATCAAGGCTATCTCTGCTTTGGTCTTATTGCTTATTCTCATGCCACCCCCTCTTCTCTCTCTCTTCACTCATAGCAGGGCCCCTGTGGGGACCTTGGGGATGTGCCTCGCCCCCCTTTCGCCCCTTTTCTCTCTCTCTCTTCACCCACCTACTGGGGCTGAGGCTGCCGCCCTGCACTGGGACTCCAGCAGGCTGGGAGCCACCCCCGGGCAGCTCCGTCCCTGCGTCAGCCGCGCTCCTCAGCAGCAAACTGTGCAAACCGTGCCCAGCGCCGCTGCCGGGCTGCTGAGCGTGTGCAGCAACCCCGCGCCCTCCGAGACCCCGGCACCACCAAGCAGCTGCCGAGCCCCAGCGGCGCCCACACAAACCCGCGCCCCGCGCCGCCTCCACCGGGGGGCAAACGCTGGAAGTTGTCACGCGGGGCCGCCCCCATGGATCAGCCCCTGCCGCAGCCCCGAGACTCTGCCGCCCGCACAAGAGCGGTCAAACACCCACAGCCTCAACACCCCTCACCCTGGCTGCCCAGGGATTCTTTTTCTCTAATAAGCATTTGGATGAACCATCAACATATATCTTTT
This sequence comes from Molothrus ater, assembly GCF_012460135.2. NCBI lineage: Eukaryota > Metazoa > Chordata > Aves > Passeriformes > Icteridae > Molothrus > Molothrus ater. Next base: position 473,945 of record NC_071660.1, read on the forward strand.
CCCCCTCTAGGAGGGCTTGTTCTGCTACATCCTCCTGAACTTCAGCTTGGTATTACACAATTTCTGAACAATCATGTGTTAAGGTACCTTTTTGTTTGCCAAAAAAATTGAGCTGGATTCAAACTTGTGTTTACTTTTACTGTTATCATTATTTCACATGTTGACATCTTAGAGTCTGCTAATCATTTTTTCTCCAGCTTTTTCTTTCCCTTTTTTCCCTCCCCTTTTTGATTTTAACACAGTTTGGGCCACATGAGGTGTACCCACAACTAGTTTATTTCTAAGAGTTTGTCCACAGCCTTTTCTTCTTCTGGCATAACCTCTATTCCCAGTTGGATTTGTAAGCCTCTTCCCAAGAAGTTGACACCTGCTCCAGGAACTCCAGGAGTAAGACATCTCCTACCCCCATTCTGGCTTCCCCTTTGATTGCTACATTTTTAATGACAGAGATCTTAAACCCTTCTCCTCCTTCCCCTGCCATTTCTACCGTATCACCACCTTTATCACATCCTCCTGGAACATCTACTACATAAGTTCTCTCTGCATCAGTATGAACTATAGAATTTTAATAGTTCCTCTTGGGGGCCTACTTTTAAAGTTATCAAAGGCTCCTGACAGCGCCCATTCCTCAGAAAACAGGGTCACATTAATATTTTCTGAAAAATCCCTTTACCCAGGATTTTTCTCCTAAGAAGCTGAGAAGTACCTCAGAGAAAAAAGAGAACAATATTATCTCATTTGCTTCTCTTGTGTTTTGCTGCTTTGGAATTTTCGGAGATAGTTTATTCAACAGGTGATTGTTTCATTAGTTTCTACTGTAAATTATTTTGAGTTATTAGCCAATCAGAGTCAAGCTGTGTTGGGGCTCTGCAAAAGAGTCACAAGTTTTTCATTATTATCTTGTTAATCTTCTGTAAGAATCCTTTCTGTATTCTTTAATATAATATAGTTCAGTATTCTTTAATATAATATAATACCTTAAAATAATAAATTAACCTTCTGAAAACATAAGGTCAAATTCATAATTTCTTCCTTCCTTTGTCAGGCATCCCGCAAATACAATAAAACAGAGCCCAATGTTCCTCCCACTCCCTCACCGGGCACACCCCCTGAGCCATCCCCAGGCCTCCTCCTGAGTGAGGGTGACCTCCCCCCTGCAGCAGAAACAGCACCCCCAGTCCTCTCCCGGGACCCTGACCACGCCGGGCTCTGTCTCCTTCCTGAACCTCCCCCATGGATACAGAGGGAGCTGAAATCACCGAGGGAACAGAGACCAGGCTGAAAGTTGGCTGTAGAGCCAGATCCAAAAGGGGACAGAGGGAGGAGCAGAATTCAACAGTGTGGCTGGAATCAAGGAAGAAACAGGGGTAGGTGCAGGAGCAGGCAGCTGGGAGGAGCCACAGCAGGGACGGGAGTGATCATGCCCGGTGTGGGTGAGGAGGGCTGAAGCTCTTGGCTCAGACAGAGAAGCTGGTATGGGTAGGGAGACTGGAGCTTCTGGCATGAGCAGAGAAACTGGAGACAGGGAGAGACAGTATTTCCAGAGGGTCCCTGCTCTCTTCTCTGGTTCCTTATCTCATTTCCCCAGGACCCCACCCACTCGTCCCTGCTGCAATCCATTCCCCTGACAGCTTGAACATTCCTCACAGCATAAAAAAACCCTTCCTTTCCAATACTGTCCCACACAATCCACCTTCCTGCAGAAAATAAAGGTAAGCAATCTATATTACATATACTTTCATTCATCCATACTCATTCACTTTTATTTATTTAATACTTCTCACTCATTCCCACTCACAACAGGACAACACAAAAATACAAGGTACCTTTGTTCTCAAGTCACTTGTTAATATCCACCCACAGGTATTATAAAATCTCAAAATGTTCCTGGCCAACCCCGGATTTTCTTGGGTATCCCTCAATCCAGCAGTGTTGTTCAACCCTGGATGCTCTTGGGCATCTTTATCCCTCAATCCAGCAAAATTTTAGGGGACCTCTCCACTTTTTATCCCACTTTCCCAGTGGATTGCACCAGGAAAACCCTCACCTTTCTCTCTCCAAGGGGTCCCACCCCTTCCCTGAGACCCAGTTCCAGTTACCCCCGGGGGATTCTCTCACTCCTTTTATCTTTTGCTTTGTCTCTTTAGGGCCGTTTTTCTTATGAAAGAACAGAATTGCAGCATGGGAGACTCATCACTCACTTTGCAGGTCTGGGATAACCAGCCCACCTCTCATTCATACACACATTCATCCCGCTGTACCTGCCCACCCCACAACCCCCAAAGAGTACTTACAATCCTCTTTTTCTTCTTTGAGTCTTTATGCACAACAATTTTGGGGCTACCATGGTTTTAGAGAAGAGCCTTTTCCCTTTTCTTTGCTTTTTGTGTCTCCTTTTGTCCATGGGGTTTCAACCTGCAACCGCTGATCTCACCAGAAGAAGCAAGAGGGTCTGCATGTGTTTCCACAGATACTGGAGTACGATGGGTACCTGCGAGGTGTGTCCACCCTGATTTGTGACACCAAAACCAGCATGTGGCCAATAGGCAACCTCCAAATGATGATCAAGATGACAACCATCAATCACAAGTGGGGAGTGAACATTCCATCCTTTCTTGGCTTCTGAAAAAGGACTGTTGACAGGCTAAGACTGTCAGTTCTTTGAACAAATTAATGATAAGTTGTTATTATATTAGACTTAGTATTGAGATTGTATTAGAATAAGTAAATGATTTTAGGATTGATAGTGCATTTCTTGTAAGAGGGAATCACAAGATCTGATCTCTCTGACCATTTTAAATTGGCATCCGATTGAGGTTCTGACTGATAACTAGCAACTGCTAGAGGAACCTGTGGAGCTGTGTTTGTTCTCCTTCCTGCAAGGGGCCCGGCAGAGGATTGCAAACACCACCTCCTCCTTTAAACAAAAAGGGGGACCTGTGAATATGACAGCCTGGTCAGAGAGTGAGAAAACCAGGTAAGTTTTCTCATGGCCAACTTGTGAGACTTTCAGGGAGAAGTAGAGAAACAATGATAGCTTGTTATTATGAAAAAACCTGCAGGTGGTGTTTTCCTACTCTCTGTTTTCCTCTTTTTCTCAAAGATGGTTTATAAGAAAGGTCTTTTTGTTAATTAGCCAATCAGGTGAAATGTATTTGAACAGTCTATAAAAAGAGAATTTTCATATTCAAGTTGCACTGTGCAAACCAGCCTTCCTGTGAATCTGTGCTGTTTCTTACTCAATAGTGACACAATTCATTCTATAAACAGCTAGAGAATGTTTCAGGATCATCAGCCCCGTTCTTGTTGGCAATTTCAAGCTGCCAGACATTTGCTGGGAACTCAATACAGCTGAAAAAAGGCAGTCCAGGAAATCTTTAGAGTTTGTGGAGGGCAACTTTTTGTTGCAGCTGGTGGGTGAGCCCAGCATGGGAGGGACTATGTTAGCTCTGTTATTTGCAAATAGAGATGGGCTGGTGGGAAATGTGGTGGTTAGAGGCCGTTTGCGACATAGTGACCATGGAATGCTAAAATTCTCAATATTTGGTGAAGTCAAGAGGTACATTAATAAGAGTTTTACACTGGACTTTCGGGGGGCAGATTTTGGCCTATTCAGGAGACTTATTCAGAGAGTGTCGAGACCCGAGACATTCCTCTAGCCACCCTAAGTGATTTGAGACCCTAGCAAAGAGCTCAAAGACCTTGGCACAAAAGAAGAATCTAAGCGTGTCCTGTCCTTCTCCTTCTTGTCCTCCATCTTCAGCTGGGATGGTGACACTTTTTCATTGGTTTAGAGTAGAGACAGACTGTCTAACATAAGTGATAAGTATTAGAAAATTGTTGTAAATAAGGTACACGTAGTTTGTAGTATAAAAAGTAAACACCACCCCAAAAGCAAAGACTGTGCCAGAACCTGACCTGCTGGACAGATCTCAGCAGGTCAGAGAAAGAATGTAATAGATAAGAAAAAATAAACAACCTTGAAAAGTAGAACCAACGAATCTCAATTTCTTTGCGGAGGCCCTGGGGGGCATCTCCTAAGTTACACCCAACTGGCTCCTTCCCCTGTTCCTATGTCTGTCCCTATGTTCCTGAGCCACTCCCTCCCATTTCCCTGATTGGCCCTTATCTTTGTACTGCCCCGAGACCAGGGTCAGGCCCCTGGAGAGAGAGAGCTTGACCCTCCAAGTGTGTGTGCCTGGGACCTGAACATCTCACTGCGTGGCTGAATTAAACACCTGTAGATATTAGGCAAAAGCCTTCTTTACCTTAGACTTTACTAGCAGCTATTCAGGCTGCAACGCTTCTTCAGTCGCAAAGCTGAGAAAAAAAAAAGACTTTCTAATATCTTGGGAGTCATCTCAACCACAAAAACCCAAGAAGAGAGTTCCTTGGGAAGTAGTCCTTAATAATAAAGGAGTTCAAGAAGGGTGGGCGTGCTTCAAAATGGAGATCTTGAGGGCACAGGAACAGACTGTCTGTGTGCGCCGAAAGACAAGTCAAGGAGGCAAATGTCCAGCCTAGATGGGCAAAAAGGTTTTGGAGAAATTCTGGAATAAAAAAGGAATGTATTATCTTTGGAAGGAGGGTCAGGTCTCTCAGGAAGTATTTAAGGAGGCTGCTAAGAAAAATTAGGGAGGCTAAAGCTCAGTTTGAACTTAAAATGGTAACTTTTGTAAAAGACAACAAAAAATGTTTTTACACATATATTAATGGTAAAACGAAGAGTAAGACTAACCTTTGTTCTTTATGAGATGCAGAAGGGAACTTTGTAACTGTAGATGAGGAGAAGTCAGAGGTGCCTAATGCCTTCTTTGTCTCAGTTTTTAGTGGGAAGACTTGCCTTCAGGATAACTGTGCTCTTGGGTTGCTCATTGGTGTCAGGGAGCAGAATGTTTCCCCCATTTTCCAAGAGGAGGCAGTCAGAGAACTGCCAAGCCACTTGGATATTCATAAATCCATGGGATCAGATGGGATCCATCCTGGGGTGATGAGGGAGTTGGCAGATGAGCTTGTGAAGCCGCTCTCCATCACTTACCAGCAGTCCTGGCTCACTGGTGAGGTTCCAGATGACTGGAAGCTGGCCAATGTGATGCCCAATCATAAAAAGGGTTGGATGGAGGATCCTGGTAATTATAGGCCAGTCTGCCTGACCTCAGTAGCAGGTAAGGCTATGGAACAGTTCAAATGAATTTTGGGCAAATGATAAGATAAAAACTGTGAGATGAGATCAAAGAGGAATAAGAGCAAAGCATGTATTAGGTTAAGGTAGATTGATGGTGAAAACCCAGGGATAGAGGTTTACTGTAAGTTATTGTTTTAAGTAGAAGTGTGTTCAACGTAATTTTGATAATAATTTTGGAAATGTGTGTTCTCAGAGGTGAAGGGTGGAGTGCCCTGGGTTGATAAGGAAGTGAGTTTTTCAGGAATTTGTGGTCAAACCAAGCAGTGGTCAGATTTGAATATTGGCACCTGGTGTGGCCACTGAAGACATGGATACACCTCTGAAAACACAGGGGGTTTGTAGGGGAATAGAATATATGTAAATAAAGGTAGTATAGAAAGTAATCTTATCCCCTAAAGTGTTGCAGCTGGGTTAATTATTAAGGATTAGGAGCAGGCCTGATTTTAACAGGCCGCAGCTGTAGCCAATAAGAAGAGTGTTATAGAAGAGTGGATTGGTTGGTTGAGGGGAACTGGAGTCAGTTGGCTACTGTGAGGACAAGGAAGACTCAGTGCCCAGAGGAGCTGCCTACAAGAAACATCAAGGAAGAATGAAACTCTAGTGATATGGAACCATTGTAATATAATGACAATAGAACTCTTGCACTATAAAGATAACAAATGGCGACCCCGACGTGATTTGGGAAAAAAGACTCAAACAATAAACTATATCACCCTGTGGATTTGTGTTGTGGTTTGTGTTTGGTTTGTTCCGTTCTCCCCTCTCCTAGCTTGGCAAGTTGGTCTGGCTCAAACCCCCAGTTATGTCAGTCACGGTTTTCCCCTCCTTATTTTCCCTCATTATCCCTTATTTGTCCTTGTATCCCCTCCCCAGGCCTTCTGCCAGTCACCGGCACCCCACCCCAAGTTCCAGAATCTTCCAGCTAGGGTGTCGAGTGATTGGCTGGTAGGCCTGGGCTCCTCCCCTGACCTATCCCCATTGATCCACACCACCCATCAGTCTTCAATGTATCCAAATTTTCGTTCTATGATTGGTTTCTTGTGTACCCACCCCTTCCCTTTAAAACCCGGTCCCCGGAGGGGCTCGGGGCTCCTCCTCCGCTCGCCACCTTTGGGCGGTCACCCTGCACTTCCCCTACCCTGGATTAAACCAAGTTAATTCACCCAGCAGAGGAGAGCCGTCTCTTTTCTTCACTCCTGCGGCGCGGTTGCTTTAATATCGGTGACTGTTTCTTCTCGCCCCACCCACGGTCGGCACATGCCTCTGGCTTCGTGCCAGGGGAGTGCCGGTGTAACTGAAGGTGGCTGGTCTCTCTAAATCCCTTCAGCCGGGCCCCCCTTAAAAACAGCCACAGCTTCAGATTTGGGATACAGGACTCAAATACTAAACTATATGACCCCATGGATTCAAGAAAAAGGACTCAACTCTATGACCCCGTGGATTTGGGAATGGAAAAAGAACTTAAGTATCGACCAACGTGATCCTGTGGTGATGCAGAAAAGAAGACTTAAACATTAAGCAACATGATCCCATGGTGATCTGGGTAGAGAACTGAAAGAGGAAAAGCAACAAAACTGAAAGAGAAAGGATAGAATTTGCTAAAGCAACTGTAAGAGCTGGAAAAAAATAGTTTGATTATTTGGTACAATGTGTTTAGTGATTGGTAAAATATATCAATTGCAGCTATTAATGTTTGTTAAATATGAATATAGAAGATTTTGAAGAGAAATACTTTGTAAACTGAGAAAAGCTGCAAAATTGAACCAATACTCAGAAATATATATATTCATACTATAATATGTTGTCTGAACATTTGTATAGCTATTAGTTCTGAAGGAAATGTATGAATGTGTCATAATGTTAATTTATTTAAACATGTTTTTCTAGAAATGCTGCAACTCCGTAATTAAAAGAAAAAGGGGGAATTGTAGGGGGATAGAACATAAGTAAGTAAAGGTAGTATAGAAAGTAATCTTACCCCCCTAAAGAGTTGCAGCTGAGCCAATTATTAAGGATTAGGAGCAGGCCTGATGTTAACAGGCCGCAGCTGTAGCCAATAAGAAGAGTGTTATAGAAGAGTGGATTGGTTGGTTGAGGGGAACTGGAGTCAGTTGGCTGCTGCGAGGACAAGGAAGAGTCAGTGCCTAGAGGAGCTGCCTACAAGAAACATCAAGGAGGTACGAAACTCTATCCATATGGAACCCTTGCAATGTAATGACAATAGAACTTTAGCAATTTAATGACAACAGCCTGGGACCACCTGGGCCGATGCGAGAGCTGTGGCCAGCGCCTGATGAGAGTCAGCAGAGGCGCTCATGGACAGCTGGGCCCGGCTGGCCAGGGAGGCCACCGAGCTCCGTGCTACCTGCAGGGAGGTGGCCACTGCTGAGGCCACCACAGTGGCCACCGCCACCACCCAGGCCAGGAACTGGAAGGATACAGCCATGCCCTGGGAGACAGCTCGGGAAAACGTGGAGGCCGCAGAATGGGAGCTGCCACTGGCCCTGGAAATGGAGGCAATGGCTGCACTTGAGGCCCGGGTGGTGGTGGCCAGCAACGAGGTGCTGGTGGCCACCGTGGCCATGAGAGAGGCCGTGGTGTTGACCAACCAGGGGATGGCATCCACCAAGAGGAAATGGCAGGTGGAGGAGGCCCTAGGGGACTTGGTGACTGCGTGTAACAAAGCCACCGTGTTCCTGCAGGAGCTGCAGCGCTGGCTCAGGGCCATCGAGGCCACCCTGGAGCAGACAACGGACACATCCCTCGATGTCCCCGAGCCCTTGGTGGCCGTGGTAGATGAGGCCGAGCAGCTGTGGGAGCGGAGCACCCACAAGTTCATTTGTAACCTGCTGGGGAGACTTAAGGAGATCCAGCATCTCCTCTTTGGTCCCACTGGTGGCCCTGGTGACCGCAGACACTGAGCAGGAGCAGACTCTGTTGGGACCAGGAGCAACCCCAGGTGTGGGGCCAGGGACATCACCAGGGCTGCTCCCATGGTCTGAGGGGGACACAAAGAGGATTTGGGGTTAGGGTGTTTAGGGTGATTTAAATGGGAGTTTAGGGGGGAAAAAAAATCAGGATTTTGGGAGAAAATACAGGGAGTTTGAGGGTGGAAAAATTAGAATTGGAGGGGAAAAATGAGAATCCAGTTTGTTGTATGGGTGAATAAGGTGAGGAATTCATGGATCTTTAATTTCCTCTGGAAAGCAGGTACATGGATTCAGAGCTATCACATTCTAACTGGATGTTTTACTGGGTTACTTTAATAATGGCACTTACGGTAAAGAAATGACACTGGGGGAAATTTTCTCCCAACCCTTTGACCATCTCTTTGGATCTGCCCCACCAGTTTTTGAAGGGATCAGATCCACTCTAAATACTACTGACATCATATAGTGGCTGGTATTGTTGATAGGCCTGTTCTATTTAGCATTTAGAGGTAAGATAAGATTAACCTGGATAACCACCCTGACACCTACCCCAGACCCTAGGGATGCAGCCCCAGGGCCTGGCCCTGCCCCACAGCCCACCTCAGCTATAAACTACCCAGATTGGATGGGGGTTCTGGTGAAGGAGATACACGAGATGGGACAGATGCTAAAGGAGTATATTTCCCCAGCTGGTGAGAAGCCCTCCCCATACCTCAAAGAGGGAGAGTCTAACACTGCAGCAGTGGAACATACAAGTGTTACAAGTGCCCCAGATCCAGCTGAACTGCAAAGGCAGTCACAGCTAGCAGCAGTTGCCCCTATAGAAACAAGGAGATCTAAGATGACATCAGAGCACCCAGATAAGGGAGGGCCTTCACAACCCACAGGAGACCCAGAGGTTGCAATCATCACTGAGTCCCTGACGAACTAAAGTCTCCGAAAGCTGCACAAAGACATTGTACGATGGGGATGTGAGACTTATACAACCTGGCTACTTTGGGTCTGGGACCTTATGGGTACACGTGGGCAACTGGATGGTGGTGAGGCAAGGAATTTGGGACCCTTGACCCAGGACTCAGGTGTGAATGTGATTTTTGTAAGGGAGCCAGGGTCCCTGTCCCTCTGGGAGTAGCTTTTAATGAGTGACAGAGAGAGGTTTGTCCACAGGGAGAGAATGTAGAAGTGCCACCATAGAATGTGCTGGAAGACCCTTGAGAAAGGAATCCAACAGCTGAGAGAAGTAACAGCATTGGAGGGACTCTTTGGGAGGGATGGACAGCATGAAAATGACCCCGACAAGGTCGGGTGCACAGGGTAAATGTTGTGGAGCCTGGCAAATCTGGGGCCATCTCAATACACCACCTTCATTGCAACGATTGATGCCGATACCAACCGAGAGACAGTGGGCTCTGTCGCCAACAAGCTCAGAAATGATGAGAGTGTGATCAATGGCCCGATGCAGGCTCATGTCTCTGCTGTGGTCAAGGAACTCAAAGAGGAGATGAGGGAGGAGGTGAGGCAGAACAATTCCCACATCCCACCTGTGCAAGTCACAGGCCCCAAAGTCAGAGCCCAATGTCCCCCAGCTAGACAGAGAGGGGACACCCCATGGGCTGACCTATGGTTCTTTCTGCGTGACTATGGGGAAGGCATGGGAAGGTGGAATGGGAAACAAACTTCTGTCCTGGCAGCATGGGTGCATCAACTCTAGGAGGGAAACTCTAATTGGGGGAGTTCCACTAAAGTGAAGGTACCTCTAGCATGTATGCCCAGGAAAGAAATAATAACCAGGGTTAGATGGGCCCTGCCTGTAGCCAGGAAGAGGCATGGGAAAACCAAATTTTCTGGTTGATGTGGATCCAATGGCCTGGCACATAAGAACTACAAAAATACGACGCCTTAGTTGATACTGGTGTGCAGTGTACCCTGATACCATCGGGACATGTGGGGGCAGAACCTGTTTCCATTGCCAGGGTTACAGGGGAATCACAGCAATTGACCCTGTTGGAAGCTGAGTTGAACCTGACTGGGAAGGAGTGGCAGAAACATCCTATTGTGACTGGCCCAGAGGCCCCGTGTATTCTGGGTATTGACTTCCTCCGGAACAGCTTTACAAGGACCCAGAGGGACTCAGGTGGGCTTTTGGAATAGCTGCTGTAGAGGCAGAGAACATGAAGCAGTTGAACACCTTGCCTGGACTATCAGAAAGCCCATCTGCAATAGGACTCCTGAGAGCAGAAGAGCAATGAGTGCCAATTGCCACCTTGATGGGGCACCTCTGGCAGTTTTGGACGAATTGGGATGCCGCGATCCCAATGCACAAAATGATCCATGAGCTGGAGAGCCAAGGGGCGTACAGCAAAACCCACTCACCCTTCAACAGTCCCATCTGGCCTGTGTGCAAGTCTGACAGAGAATGGAGATTGACTGTGGACTATCTTGTGTATTCAGGGACTGTGCCTTGAATGAAAGGACTCCACCGCTGAGCGCTGTAGGGGGATACAGTATGGGTAAATGAAGGTGGTGTAGAATGTAATCTTATCCCCTAAAGAGTTGCAGCTGAACCAATTACTAAAGATTAGGAGCAGGCCTGATGTTAACAGGCCACACCTGTAGCCAATAAGAAGAGTGTTATAAAAGAGTGGATTGGTGGGAACGGGAGTCAGTTGGCTGCTGTGAGGCCAAGGAAGAGTCAGTGCCTAGAGGAGCTGCCTACCAGAAACATCAAGGAGGTACGAAACTCCAGCAATATGGAACCCTTGCAATGTAATGACAATAGAACTTTTGCAATATGACAACAGACTGCTGCTGTGCCAGACATGCTGGAACTCCAGTATGAGCTGCAGTCCAAGCCAGCAGAGTGGTACGCCACCATTGGCATTGCTAAAGCATTTTGCTCCATTCCTCTGGCAGCAGAATGCAGGCCTCAGTTTGCTTTCACCTGGAGGGGTGTGCAGTACACCTGGAACCGACTGCCCTAGGGGTGGAAGCACAGTCCTACCATCTGCTATGGACTGATCCAGAAAGCACTGGAAAAGGGTAAAGCTGCAGAACACCTGCAGTACCTCAATGACATCATTGTGTGGGGGAAAACAGCAATGGAAGTATTTAAGAAAGGAGAGAGGATCATCCAGATTCTGCTAGAAGACTTGAGGCTTCTCCATCAAGAACAGCAAAGTCAAGGGACCTGCTTGTGAGATTCAGTTCCTAGGAGTAAAGTGGCAAGATGGGCAGCAGCAGATTCCTACAGATGTCATCAACAAGATCACAGCAATGTCTCCACCATCCAGCCAGAAGAAGACACAAGCTTCCCTAGGTTCCATAGTTTTTTGGGGAATGCAAATTCCTGAGCCCTCTTTACCTGGTCATCCGCAAGAAGAACAATTTCCACTGGGGCCCTGAATAGCAACAAGCCTTTGCCCAGATCGAGCAGGAGATCGCTCATGTGGTTGCCCTTGGCCCAGTCAAGACAGGATGAGAGGTGAAGAACGTGCTTTACTCTGCCTCCGGGAACCATGGTTTGTCCTGGAGCCTTTGGCAGAAGGTGCCTGGGGAGACTCAAGGTTGACCCCTGGGATTTTGGAGTCGAAGCTACAGAGGGTGAGAAGCCAACTACACTCCCACAGAGAAGAAATCTTGGCTGCCTATGAAGGAGTCCAAGCTGCCTCAGAGGTGATTGGTACAGAAGCACAACTCCTTCTGGCACCCCCACTACCGGTGCTGGGGTGGATGTTCAAAGGCGAGGTTCCTTCCATTCACCATGCCACCAGTGCCACATGGAGCAAGTGGATTGCTCTCATCACACAGCGCGCCCATATAGGTAAACTGAATCGCCCTGGGATTCTGCAGGTAATTACAAGTTGGCCTAAAGGTGGAAATTTTGGAGTCACAGATGAAGAACACGAACCAGTGACACGGGCTGAAGAGGCTCCTCCATATAACCAACTGCCCCCAGAGGAAACGTGCTACGCTCTTTTCACTGATGGTTCCTGTCACATCTTAGGGATGAACTGGAAGTGGAAAGCAGCCGTATGGAGCCCCACACGACAGGTCACAGAGGCCACTGAAGGAGAAGGTGGATCAAGCCAACTTACAGAACTCAAAGCTGTTTAACTGGCCCTGCACATTGCAGAAAGAGAGAAGTGGCCAAAGCTCTACCTCTACACTGATTCATGGATGGGAGCTAATGCTCTGTGGGGATGGCTGGAGAGGTGGAAAGAGTCCAGCTGGCAGTGTAGAGGAAAACCAATTTGGGCTGATGAATGGAAAGATGTCGCTACAAGGGTAGGGAGGCTACCTGTGAAGGTCTGCCATGTAGATGCCCATGTCCCCAAGAGTAGAGGTAATGAGGAGCACCAAAACAATGAGCAGGTAGACCAGGCTGCAAAGATAGAGGTGCCCAAGATAGACCTAGATTGGGAACACAAGGGAGAGATATCCCTAGCTAGATGGGCCCATGATGCCTCAGGCCATCAGGGCAGAGATGCCACCTATAAGTGGGCACGAGACCGAGGGGTGGATCTAACCATGGACAGTATTTCACAGGTTATCCATGACTGTGAGACGTGTGCTGCCCTCAAGCAGGCCAAGCCAGTGAAGCCCCTATGGTATGGTGGGCGGTGGTCCAAGTACAAGGATGGGGAGGCCTGGCAGATTGATTCCATCCCACTGCCCCAGACACACCAGGGCAAGCGCTACGTGCTGACCATGGTGGAAGCCACCACTGGATGGTTGGAAACCTACCCTGTGTCTCATGCCACTGTCTGGAACACCATCCTGGGCCTGGAAAAGCAGGTCCTGTGGAGACATGGCACCCCTGAGAGGATTGAGTCAGACAATGGGACTCATTTCAAGAACAGCCTTATCAACACCTGGGCTAGCGAACATGACATTGAGTGGGTGTACCATATCCCCTACCATGCACCAGCTGCAGGAAAAGTGGAGAGGCATAATGGACTACTAAAAACCCAGTTGAAAGCTTTGGGTGGGGGATCTTTCAAAAATTGGGAGCAGCATTTAGCATAGGCCACCTGGTTAGTTAACACCCAAGGTTCCACCAACCGAGGAGGTCCTGCCCAGTCTGAGTCCCTGAATGTAATAGATGGTGATAAAGTCCCAGTGGTGCGTGTCAGAGGTTTGTTAGGGAAGACTGTGTGGATCAATTCTGCCTTGAGTACAGACAAACCCATTCGTGGGGTTGTCTTTGCTCAGGGACCAGGTTGCACATGGTGGATAATGCAAAGAGATGGAACAACACGATGTGTACCTCAGGGAGATCTGATTGTGGGGTGAGAATGATATGCAATATCACTGTTCGTTGGATGTTACTGCCATTGTCTGTACATTAAACCATACAGACATGAGACAGAAGGAAATGTGTAAGTGCTGAAGGTCTGAGCAAGTGGAAGATGGAGCTTTGAGTGAGTAAAGTGAAAGGGGGGAATCCTGCAGCTCTGTAGGGGCCTGGATTCAGTGGTCCAGTGTGGGGATGTGATAAGGGCATGATGGGTATTGCTTGTAAATTTTGGGGGAACAGATGGAAATTTTGTGTGAATAAATGCATGATGTGTGGTAGTATTTTGATGATACAGGGATAAGGGGTGGAATGTCCTAGGGTGACATTATGATGCTTGTATCCCCATTCATGTGTTCTGTTTATGCTGGATATTATGTTCTGTGCCTTTAAGAGGCTCTGAAGAGGGAAAGTTTTGTTTGGGTTTTCTTATCAGCCTGGCGGGACACAGAGGCAGGGCAGTACCATAGTGCTGCTTTTGCTTTTTTGCTTTTGCTTTTCGCTTTGCTCTCTTGCTCTTGCTTCTGCTTTGCTTCTGCTTGCTCTTGCTTCTGCTCATTAGCTAGTTTAGCTAAACAGTCCAAATTTCTTCCTGAATTGTCTCTCCTTTCCTTTGTTGAACCAACTTGAACCTGCTCTGGACTGGGACCTGGGAACACTGAGAGTTTGCACCCTGTGGCCTGCAGCAGCTGCCCCGCACCTGAGGGACTGATAACAGAGCGACCACCCCCAAGAGAGACTTTCTGAATTTGTCATCTTTTTCAGAGTGCTGTCATCCGGTACTGTTCATTTTGTGTGCTGGGGGTGCTGTGCCTGTTAAATAAACAGGTTCTTTCCACTTCTCTCTGAGGAATTCTTCCCGAACGGTTGAGGGGAGGGACCGTGTGGGTTTGCTTTCTGGAGGGGCCCCCCTTTAGAGATTCTCTCCCAAATTTGCCCTAAACCAGGACACCTAAGTAGTGGAAATGTTATGGTTTCCAAAGCAGTTTTGAAATGGTTTGTTCACTGGATATATTTTAATTTCCCTCAGTTTACCCAGCAGAATGTTAATTCTGTCTCTGCCTGGGACAAAATTGGAGCCTTGTTAACAGTGAAAGTGGAACAGGGAGATGGGACAGTGTCTCAATTTTTTCCTGTATTCCTTGTGATTCGAAAAGAAGTGCTAAAGAAGGATTTGAAAGGCCAGCCAGAGCAAATCTCCTCTCCCACAGCTTCTCCTACCCCTCCTCCCAAACCCTCTGCCCTGAACTGAGAGAGACGAGCAAGGCTCCCCGGCAGTCACAGGGTACCTGGCACTGCCACTGTTTCCCCGGCCTCCCACCTCCCTCTCAGTACCCTGGCTCTGGCAGCTGTGACAGAGCACCTTCCCTGTACCCCTCTAACCTAGTTCCTCTTACCCTGATTTCGCGTTCTGACCCCCCCCAATCCCCAAAATGGCTACGATCACATGGTTGGCATTCAGGATAATGCTGACTGCATGGTCAGAGCCCAAAATGGTGGCATCCAGGTGTTTGAGCCTTCAACTTACCCCTCTTCTCCCCACAATCCCTTTCACCCACCTGTCTCCTCCCCCAACCCCTTCCTTGCCTTGGACCCTCCTCCCCCCCATCATGTCCCCACCCTCCATGATGTCACCCTGCATCCCTGCCCCTGGTTCCCATGGTTGCCCTGCCCCCCTGCCTGTTCCTGTTTCCCACACCGCCTTGCCCGGGTCCCAAGAGGGTATGGCCAAGGGCTGGGGGGTGGGCCACTGCCTGGTTCCAACAGGTGTGGGCAGAGGGGTGTTGCCCCACCTGCTTCCCAAGGGAGTGGGGCTGGGGTGGGGGTTATTCCCTTGTCTGGTTCCCATGAATGTGGGACTGGAGGAGGGGGTGGTCCCCCTGCTGGCTCCCACAGGGGTGGGGCTAAAAGGGAAAACCCTGGGGCTCAAAACCAGGAGGAAGAAGTAATTCCCTTGGTAGCCTCTGTTCAATACACAGGTGGTAGAGGCGGCCCTAGAACCTACCAGCCCTTCTCCTATCTGACAAAGTGTGAGTTATGTAAAAGTGAGTTAGAATTCGGGAGAAATAGCAAAATTTTTAGAAGTATGATGAGAGCCACGTTAACATCCCTTGAATTTGTTCCTACTGACCTCCTAGATCTTTTCCAGTGCCTGCTTATCCAGTCAGAATTTGATCTATGGGAAAGTTCCCGGAAGAGATCTCTCAGGGATCTCTTGGAGGAACTTAAACCCTTCAGGATGACAAGGATTTAGAAAATAATAACATCACTTATGAACATTTGTGTGGTGAGGGGTTAAGCCTGAAGACCAAGTTTAGGTGTTATCAAAATTCATTCTAGATAAGATTTCAAAGGCTGCAGATAAGGCTTTTAACCAGCTACCAACTGCTGAAGCTAGTGGTAGTTTCCTTGACATTAAACAGTCTCCTTAGAAAGTTTCTTGCAGTTTGTTGACCAGCTCTGTGCATAGGTTGAGAGACAAGTACGGGACCCCAAGACACAGATGGAGATAGTGAAAGAGATAGCACAGAGGAATGCCAATGAAGTCTGCAGCAGGGTGCTCCTGGGACTGCCTCTCAACCCCCCACCTACACTGGCAGAGATGATCGAAGCCTGTGCTAGGAAGGCAGAACTGTTTGCTGCACGGGAGGCGTGGTCAAGGCTGACAAACCCAGAGACTGTGGCAGCTGTATCTCCAGGAGTGAGGAGGCAACAGTTGTCACCAGAGCAACTTCAACATGTGTGGAGAGCTTTGTGGATAATTGGCTAGCTGAGAAGGGCCACTTTGATGTGATACCGTTGGATAAGGATAGGGGAAACAAGCTGGGGATTAAGTAATAAGTGTCCAATCACTGACAGAGGTCATGGTGACCTTCGCTGCAACAGGAAGATGGGGGAGAAAATCGTTTGCCAGAAAATGAAGATAGCCTAGGTAGAGTAGCTATAAGAATGTAAACATAGAAACAAAATAATCATTAGAGTATAGAATTAGGTGTGGTTGATCTAAGTGTGCTTTAACCAATAATGAGCTCAGCTTTTGCAATATGTATAAGCTTCATTAACACCAATATAAATATGTGTGAGTTTTCAATAAACTTGGGGATTTGCTGTTCACACACATATTGTGTGCTGCAATTCTTCCGCCGTTCACGACAAATGGTGACCCTGAGACGTGTTCGCCGGTAGCCACGGTGGATCGGTGTAAGGAGTTCGGGTCCTGTCGCAGCAAGGATGGCGAAAGCACTGCTGAAAAAGGGAAAGTGCCTCGCCCCGGGTGACCTCAACGGAGAGCCCGGCCGATACGTGCTGCCGAGACCTTGAAGGGCTGCAAGAAGCGCGCTGTTATCTTTAGCATGGATAAAGAAAGGCAAGCAGCATATGATTTATTTACTGGCTTTTTACAAAAGCGTCAGGTTAAGGGTATAGATTTGCAGAAAGAGCTTCATGGGTTGTTAGCTTATGGGTATGCACAGGGACTTTTTCAAAATCCTCACACAGTGCATGAGTTATCAGAGTGGCGTAAATTTGGGGATAAGTTGTGGCAGGCAGTCATAGATGATGATAAAACTGCAAAAAAGCTGGGAAAGTTGTGGCGAGTCGTGCATGATGAATTGTTGAAATATCAGGCAGAGGAAAAAGCTGCTCAGCAGGCTAGTGCAGCCCATGAAAAAAACAGGAATTATGGGGACTGGTTTGGTTCCCCGTTACCCCCTGTTACGCCCACAGTCAATCTGCCGCCGGCATCGCCTTCTGCTTTAAACAGCAGTTCCCCACCGACATCAGCGCCTGCTTTAAATAGCACTTCCCCGCTGACATCGGTTCCTGCTTTACACAGCAGTCCACTGCCGGCACCGACACCTACTTTAAACAGCAGCTCCCCGCCGACATTAGCTCCTGCTTTAAACAGCAGCTCCCCGCCAGTATCAGCACATGCTTCAGGCAGCAGCTTCCTCCCCGCGTGTACTCCAACAATGCTGTCTGCACCGCCTGCCCCGGTGTCAAACCCTACACCTCCTCCGCCTAGTAATGCGCCCATCCCCGGGTCAGTGAGTGACCTAGCACGGGCCGTTGCACAGCAGCGAAGGGAGGCATGGGCAGCGGTAGCAAAAGAAATCATGGACACGGGGGATGACGAAGCGATATCAGCTGCTATGGAATTTGCCTGTCCAGTGGTTTATTCTCCCCTGGCGGGGGGAGGGTTTCAAGCTACAATAACTGCTTTGGATTGGAAATTGTTATCACAGTTACGATCCACGGTTAGTCAATTTGGAGTAACCAGTGAGCCCACAAAACAAATGCTGGATTACATCTGGGGCACTCAGGTTTTGCTGCCGGCAGATTGCAGGGCGTTAGTAAAGCTCATTTTTACTCAGCATCAACAGCTTTTGTTCAATGCACATTGGCAAACGATCTGTCAGCAATGTGTTGCAATAGTACGGCAACCAGGAGACCCGTTATATGGGGTAACCCTGGAGGAATTAATGGAGTTCGGGCCTTTTCTTCGAACGGAAGCACAAGCATTAATTGGTCCTGAAAAGTGCAGGGAAGCTATGCGGTTGGCGCGTTTAGCTATCGACAGAATTAAGGATCTGGGAGGAATTCCTTCTTACATGGGAATAAAGCAAGATAGAGATGAGTCATTTGGAGCTTTTATAGATAGGGTAGCCAACGCTATTGAACGGGCAGGAGTCCCTGAATTCATGAAAGGGACCTTGCTAAAGCAATGTGCTCTTCAGAACAGCAATCCGCCTACCAAGAATGTGTTAAATACCCTGGGAGCTAATTGGTCTATAGAGGAAGCTTTAGAACGGTTAGCAAATGTTCCAGTAGGATCACAAGCAATGCTAGTAAATGCTATTAAAGAGCTAGGAGTCAGGTTACAGAAACAGGCAGAGACTTCACAGAATCAGATGCTAGCAGCCCTCACCCTGCTCCAAGCAGCAGCAATAAATACTCCATGAGCTCCAGCTGCTGGCCGATTCAAATGCTACCGTGTGGAGGTACGGGGCACACGCGATGGGCTTGTCCCGCAATCAGTGTTCGGTGTCACAATTGTCGCTTGGATACCCACAACACCGGAGCCTGCAGACGCCGCTCGGGAAACGGCAGAGCCAGCGCGTCCACCAGCAGCCACGCTCAGACACAAGTAGCAGCTGTCACCGCTTCAGCTCAACCTGCCTCCAGCCAGCCATCACCGGGAGCCTCGGATTGGATGTGGCAGCCGCAACAACAGTAACCCTGATGACCACCTATCCGGAAAAGGTTCCAACTGGAGTAAAGGGACCACTCATTATTGATGGATTACCTATGGGAGCTTTGCTTTTAGGTCGTTCCTCGGCTACCATGATGGGATTATTTGTTTTATCTGGAATAATAGACGCTGACTATACAGGGGAGATTTCTATTATGGTGCATACTCTTTTTCCACCTATGCAAATCGAAAAAGGACAAAGAATAGCTCAATTGATTCCTTTGCAACAGTTGGCTAAAACTATACCCCCTCGTCAAGCACAGTCGAGAGGAGAGCATGGGTTTGGTTCCACTGGAGGGCTTACTCATTTAACAATGAATCTGAATGAACGACCAAAGCGCACTGTAATATTGGATTATCGGGGTGAAAAGCAAACCTTGGTAGGATTATTAGATACTGGCGCAGACTCCAGCATTGTGAGTCCGGATTTTTGGCCCCACAACTGGCCATTGCAGTCATCCACAATGCCAGTAACCGGAGTTGGAGGCCTGACACTTGCAAGAAACACACCCATGCTATCTGTGACTATTGATGGCAAAACTGTGTGGAGTGTTTTATCAGTTGTACCTTTGCCTCCTACTGTGCAGTGCCTTATTGTCGGGACATTTTGGCTCAGATGGGAGTAGTATTGACGAATGAACACCCTTTGGGCTAAAGGCCATTGCATGGACTTTCCCAATCCCATTAACCTGGACCACGGACGTTCCAGTATGGGTTAAGCAGTGGCCATTAAAAAGGGAGAGTCTTGAACAGGTTCACATACTGGTACATGAGCAATATAAACAAGGACATTTACAGTTGTCAACAAGCCCATGGAATACCCCTATCTTTGTTATTAAAAAGAAGTCAGGGAAGTATCGCTTAATACATGATCTGTAAATGAACAAATGGAGCCTATGGGAGCCTTACAACCAGGATTACCTAATCCGGCTATGTTGCCAAGGGACTGGCCACTTTTGATTATTGATCTGAAGGACTGCTTCTTTACTATTGCTCTTCATCCTCGAGACACTTGGAGATTTGCATTTACTCTGCCAGCCCTAAACAGGAGAGAGCCGGACAAAAGATTTGAATGGGTTTCTCTTCCCCAGGGCATGCGCAACAGCCCCACCTTGTGTCAACTGTATGTTGACACTGCTTTACAACCCTTACGGCATGCCTGGCCTGAAACAATCATTTACCATTACATGGATGATATCTTATTTGCGCAGCCAAAACCTTTTACAGGTCAACAAATTCAAGCAATATATGATGCTTTGAAGCTTTATGGACTGACTGTAGCTTCTGAGAAAATTCAATTATCTGCACCTTGGAAATATCTGGGGTGGACACTTACTGATCAAATTGTTACTCCTCAGAAATTGCAATTAAACATTAAATTACATACATTGCATGATGTTCAAAAATTGCTGGGTGACCTGCAGTGGCTGCGCCCCATTGTCGGTATCCCTAATGAACTGTTAGATGAACTTCGACCTTTTCTAAAGGGAACTGATCCAGCACAGCCTGTTCGTATAACCCCTGAACAGGTTGAGACACTGCAACAGGTATTGGACTGTGTCACACAAGGCAGTGTTCCGGAGACATGATCTTGATCTTCCCATACAGCTGACAGTTTGGTGTGGAACAAAATTTTTATTGGGTGCACTTACTCAGCATAACAGAAAAACGGGGCAGATATGGGCCTTGGAATGGATATCTCCTCCACTTCAACAACATAAAACCCTTCTTCAAAAAATTGAAATTTTAGCTGATCTTCTCAAAAAGGGTCGTGAACGGGCGTTACAGGTTACGGGAAAGGAACCTGATCAGATACAGATTCCAATGAAGCAAGATACATTGATCTGGTACCTAACAAACAGCATCGAATTACAAGAGGCCCTATTGGGAGCCGGTAGTGTGACTGCCACTGATGATATTCCCAATGTACCATTGAATTGGATAGGACAGTGGGGTTGGATTCAATGCCCAAAAAGATCACTAAAGCCCTTATCGGATGCTATAACTGCTTATACAGATGCAGGAAGAAAATCCAAAACTGCTGCAGTGACCTGGCAAGAAGGACAATGGCATCATCATATACTCCAAGCTACCAAGTTGGACACTTTGCAAACGATGGAGCTATTGGCTGTTGTATGGGCCATGATGCATTTCTCTGGACCTCTCAACATTGTAACAGATTCTTTGTATGTTGCAGGAGTGTGTGAGCGAATAGAGGATGCCTCTATAAAAGAGGTTCAGAACAGGAGGTTACATGAACTGTTTATGCAGCTGCAGAGAGCAATTAAGCTAAGAAAGCATTCTTTTTGTGTTATCCATATCAGAAGTCACAAATGGGATATTGGTCTGGGAGAGGGTAACATGCGAGCAGATAAATTAGTCTCAATCAAACAAGCAACTCCGATTCCCAAGCAAACCATAGCCAGAGAGGCACACTCCATGTTCCACCAGAATGCAAAAGGCCTTCACAGAGAATTTCAGATATCTATGGAGGAGGCACGGGCAATAGTCAAAGCCTGTCCTATATGTAGTCATCATAATGGAGGCTGTGGATTAGGTCTGGGAGTTAACCCAAGAGGGCTGAGCACAAATGAGACCTGGCAAATGGATGTCACACATGTGGCAGAGTTTGGGAGGTTGAAGTACGTGCATGTTACCATAGACACTTACAGTCATTTTATATGGGCCACAGCACAGACTGGTGAGAAAGCAGGGCAGGTGGAGAGACATCTCAGTAGTTGTTTTGCAGTAATGGGAGTGCCACAGCGCATCAAAACAGATAATGGGCCTGCTTACTGTAGCAAAAGAATAAAGCAATTCATGCAAATGTGGGGGATAGAACACGTAACAGGCATCCCTAATTCTCCTACAGGGCAAGCGATCGTAGAAAGAGCAAATGGTACCTTGAAAAGATATTTGAGTAAATATATGGATACTAGAGAGCCACAAGAAAGATTGTTAAAGTGTTTGTTTGTTTTGAACCACTTGTGTGTTTTTGGGGAAAATAAGGTTCCTGCTGTGATTCGTCACTATGTACAAGAAACAGATGGTGTAAAGAAAGACGTATGGGTGAGATACAGAGATCCTAAAACAGGACAATGGCAAGGTCCTGCTGAGGTGTTATATTGGGGCCGCGGATATCTTTGTGTTTCTATCCCTACAGGATCTCTGTGGGTACCTGCTAAGTGGACCCAAGCAGCTGTGTTTGATGGAACACCTCGATCAACTGAGCAAAGAGGATCGTCAGCGAGTGGAGACGAGGCTGTTGATCATCCTTCGACCAATACTTCTTAAACTGAAAGGACAGTGTGATGCTGCCATCGATTGAGTAGTTGATCGGTGCAAATCTATTGATAACATATTAAGCTTGCATTTAATGTTTTCTGATTTTGAATCTAAAGGGCCTAGGGATTTAGCTTGTATTAAGTGTCAAGATAGACATTGTGCTGCATGGGTACTGCTTTTTTGTGGAGGTTGTCAGGAAACTAAGTGGGTACATCAATCTCGATTATCTGAATTGTGGTGTGGAAAGTGTAGTTTCTATTGGCAGTTTAACTCTTGGCAGAGAGATCTTAAATCGTTTACAGGACTACCTGGCCGCCAAAGGTTACAGTTGTATGAATCCCCAGAACAGAAAATCCTTGCATGGTTTAGATGGGAAACACAACATTTAGTCAAACGTGTTTTGGGGCTATCTCAGTCGTGTATTTTGCAGACTAAGTGTGGTAAAAATATTCCTCTGTCACAGTCAAGGGTGATAGGTCCTATTTCAGAAGGTCAGGATCCCAACCAAGTGTGGAAGGATTGTTTGAAGAACCTAAAGAAGCTAAATCTGAGAAAGAAGAGATATTCTTAAAAGTTTGTGACAGACATGATGGCTGGGTGGTTCAAAATAGTGCCTGGAAAGATCAGGGTGAGATGGAAACTTTATGCTATTGCTTTATTAATTTTTGCTTCTTTTGTGGACAGTGTAGACCATCAGGCATGGGCCCCACCTCAGCCCAAGACTAACATATGGGCCACCCTGGCAAAGTTAACTAAACAGGAGGCTATTTGCCTATCATTATCTTCTCCTGGCAATCCATTCACAACCTGTTTGGTTGGATTACCGGCAGATCCCTGGCCGTGCCCTTCACATGTACCAACTTGTAAGGTCAGCAATGCTAGGACGAGTGTGGATAATTGGGATCAGTGGATTTCCCACTTTCCTATGGCACCACAGGAACCCCAAGAGTTGGAGTTGTTAGGGTCAGTGATGGCAGATGCATGCATTCATTTTAACCATAGAAGCCTGCTGTCAGTCAAGAACCATTCTAATGTTGTAACTTCCAGCATGGCTGTCTACCGTAATGCATTGGCCTGGTGCAATTATACAACAAAGAGAGTGTCAGTCTCATCAAATGACCCTATTCAATTGCCAGCAGGATACTTCCTGATATGCGGAGACCATGCTTGGGCCGGTATCCCATCAATGCTGCACGGGGGGCCGTGTACAATTGGACGGCTGTCTTTACTTACACCTAACATGTCCATGATACTAAATATGAGCCGCCATTGTAGAAGCAAACAAATGGCTCATGCATTTGCAGCAGACTGCTGGGATGATGTAAAGTTTTGGTCCCCAGCGGCCATAGTTGCAGCATCTTTCTTAACTCCAGGGGTATCAGCAGCACGTGCTCATGCTATTTTAAATAGGTTAGGGTGTTGGCTTGCTAAACAAACAAATACAACTTCTTTAGTGATTTCTAGTCTTTTGCTTGATGTTGATTCTATTCGCCATGCAACACTTCAAAATAGAGCTGCAATTGATTTTCTCTTACTTGCACAAGGCCATGGTTGTGATGAATTTGAGGGCATGTGTTGCATGAATCTCTCTGATCGTGCACAATCTGTACACTCACAGCTCTCTGAGTTGCGGAGGTTAACTGGAAACTTACAGGTAGAATCAGGCCTTGGTATTGATGGATGGCTCAAATCTTTAAGCTTAGGATCATGGTTACGCTCTATTGTTAAGGCTGGCATTATAGTAGCTATTGTAGCTTTTTTGTTAGTATTAATTTTACCGTGTTTTTGTATATGCTTACAGAATATGGTGCAAAAGATGATAGCTACCACATTTAATCAAACCATGCTTGTTCAACAGAAAAACGGGGGAAATGTGGAGAGCTTTGTGGATAATTGGCTAGCTGAGAAGGGCCACTTTGATGTGATACCGTTGGATAAGGATAGGGGAAACAAGCTGGGGATTAAGTAATAAGTGTCCAATCACTGACAGAGGTCATGGTGAACCTTCGCTGCAACAGGAAGATGGGGGAAGAAAATCGTTTGCCAGAAAATGAAGATAGCCTAGGTAGAGTAGCTATAAGAATGTAAACATAGAAACAAAATAATCATTAGAGCATAGAAGTAGGTGTGGTTGGTCTAAGTGTGCTTTAACCAATAATGAGCTCAGCTTTTGCAATATGTATAAGCTTCATTAACACCAATATAAATATGTGTGAGTTATCAATAAACTTGGGGATTTGTTGTTCACGCATATTGTGTGCTGCAATTCTTCCGCCGTTCACGACAAACATGTCATTTGCTTCAGAAGCAAAAAATCAGGACACTTTGCCCAAGACTGCCCTCAAAGCCAGCAACAAAAGACACCCTTCACACCAAAAAACTAGGACACAAGCGCATGCCCGCCCCATGCCACGACATAAATGCAGCAGGCTTCCCTAAGGGGAAAACCTCCCTCAAAACAGAAAAGGGGGAGGAAGGGAAGAGGGGTGCAGGAAAGCAAAATAACTGTATACAGAATAAAATCTGGCAGCCTCACAAGCATTTCAAGCTTGTGACCACCAAAGCTTTTGTTTTCACGTCTACCCAGTGGATGGCCATTGGAGTGGACCTACCAGAGGACTCGCAGAACTTGACAAAAGATCACACAAAATTGGACAATGAGTACTTTGTTATTGGGGACACTGCACACACACCCATGGAGATTGAGGTGGCTCCCATGACTATCAAAGGTAACATACCTAACCTCATTCTCCTGGCATGCTGTCCACAGCCACCCTTCTATTTGGCCAAGGAGCAAATCATTGCCCAGGCCATTCTTGTTCCAGCAGAAATTTCAGTAGATGACAAGGCACCGGGTGTATACTGGGCAGAAGTGGTTGATGAGGACAAACCCATTATGGGATGCAACCTAATGCATGGAGCAGAACATCTCCATGTAGAAGGGTTGCTTGACACAGGGGCAGATGTGACAATCATACCTGAAAGGTTGTTGCCGTCACATTGGGATTTGCAGTCCATGGCTGGTAAAATCCAAGGTGTAGGAGGAGTTACATTGGCAAAGGTATCAAAAAGCATTGTGCAAATTGAGGGACCAGATGGAAAACTGGCCAGTGTCCACCCATTTGTCACCGATTACAAAGCTCCCTTCGGGGGTAGAGACACCATGTCGCAATGGGGGATCAAATTGGTCATCCCTAAGACACACCAGGATTTTTAGAAGTGGCCGCTGTGGAGTGCCTTGCCCACAAGTTAACATGGCTGGATAATGATCCAGTCTGGGTACAACAGTCGCCACTCAGTAATGAAAAGATAGAGGCGCTCGAGGAGCTTGTGGAAGAACAATTGGCTAAAGGACACATTGAATGGACAACTAGCCCCTGGAATTCCCCAGTCTTCATAATAAAAAAGCCAGGGAGGGATAAGTGGCGGCTCCTCCATGATTTAAGAGAAATGAACAAGAGAATTGTGGACATGGGGTCTCTCCAACCAGGGATGCCCTCCCCAACGATGCTCCCCCAAAATTGGCAATTGGCTGTCGTAGACATCAAGGACTGTTTCTTCCATATTCCCCTACACCTGGAAGATGCACCACGGTTTGCCTTCTCGGTTCCTACCATCAATCGAGAAGCCCCAATGAAGCACTACCACTGGAAAGTATTGCCTCAAGGGATGAAATGCAGTCCATCCATCTGCCAGGGGTACGTGGCTTCATTGCTGTCCCCAGTGTGCGCCCAGAAAAAAGAGGCAATCATCCTACACTACATGGATGATGTGCTTGTGTGTGCCCCTGATGACACAATACTCCAAGACACACTTGACCTAGTGGTTAAAGTTTTAACCTCTGCTGGATTCCAACTGCAGGAAGACAAGGATCAGAGGATGCCACCTTGGAAGTGCCTGGGCTTGGAAATCACTGCATGGACCATTGTTCCGCAGAAATTGGAAATTAGGAGTGATCCCAAAACCGTAGCAGATCTCCATTCCTTGTGTGGGTCTTTGAACTGGGTCAGGCCTTGGCTAGGCCTCACCAACAAGGACCTAGCTCCCCTTCTCAATTTACTGAAGGGAGAGAGAGAGCTAACTTCTCCCAGGGAACTGACCCTAGAGGCAAAAACTGCCCTCCAAAAAGTGCAGAAGGCTTTGGCCTAGAGGCAGGCTCATCATTATCAGCCTGAGCTGCCTTTTGAATTCATTGTTTTGGGGAAGTTACCACACATACATGGGTTGATATTCCAGTGGTTTAAAGGGCAGAAGGATTCACTTCCAATTATAGAGTGGGTTTTCCTCTCCCATCAGCAGTCCAAAACCATCACACAGCCAGAGGAGCTGATAGCTCAGCTGATCTGGAAGGTCAGGGTAAAATTGTGTGAGCTGGCTGGTTGTGACTTTCAGTGTATTCACCTTCCAGTCAAACTTTCTAAGGAGGGAAGGAACTCTCCTGAGAAGTTGACCAAAAAGATGTTCAAGGACCTGCTCCAGAGCAATGCCAGTCTCCAGATATCCCTGGACAGCTACAGTGGACAGGTATCAGTCCACGCCCTGTCACACAAGCTGTTCAACAAGGAATTCCACCTCATTGCTCCTGAGAAAAGGAGTCATAGACCACTCAAGGTGCTTACAGTGTTCACTGATGCGTCCGGGGCATCCCACAAGTGGGTGATGACTTGGAGAAATCCCCAGACCCAGCACTGGTAAGCTGATGTTGAGTTTGTGGAGGGGTCGCCCCAGATCACTGAACTGGCCGCAGTCGTGAGAGCCATTGAGAAGGTTTTGGAGCCAATTAATTTGGTTACCTGTCACCCTGGTTTTTTAAGATTTTCTAAGCCATCTGATGTTGACATTCTTGTAGTGAACTTTCTCACACACTTTCTGTAAATAACTCATTGTTTTGCATTCCTTTATGGAGGAAGAGAGAGTTGATGGACTGTTGGTTTGGCCAGTGTCATTGGAGAGGTGCCACTGTCACCCTCCAATCCACTGTCACTTTTGGAAAACTATAAATGTTGGAGTCGGAAAATAAACTTCCCTTTCTTCCTTCACCTTGAGAACAGCGGTGTGAGCTTGTGTTTTTTCGTGTCCGATAGTGACATCTGGTGACCGCCGAGTGTATTGCAGCCTAGGCTGAGACAGCGGACTGCGGTGAGGTCTTCCCCCCCTCTTTTTGGTGCTTTGCCTGCTGTTCTTGGGGTAATGGGAACCTCTGTGCTTTTCAAGGATGATTCCCTCATTTTGGATCTCTGGAGGGGGGTCCTAGAGTGGAAACAGGTTTCTGTTTCCTGGGATGATTTTGAGAGATTGATTCTGTGGGCCCGAGAGCGAGGGCTCTTTTTGGTCCCTGGGAAGGCGTTCTCCAGGGAGTCGTGGTCTCTTGTGAGGGTCCGCCTCATGGAGGCCCTCTTTGATGATTGTACCGTAGACGTGGGATCGCTGCATCGCTGCTGGTGCAGTGGAAAAAGTGTGAGGAGCTTTGGTAGGGGTCTGGTTCTTGTACCCCTCGGAGTTCCCAGGGGAGCCCTTCTGTCGCGGACGTGGACGAGGGGGAGTTTGAGTTTCTGTGCGATGTGGAGTCCCCCTCCCCACCCTGGGACGGTGTGCTGGGGGTGGCGATTTTTCCCCTGGGGTGGACTGGGCTCACAGCCAGCTGGTCCTGGGTCCGGGGGGCGGAGCCCCGTGGGCTTCTGGGGGCTCTGTGGATTCGGCGGGCTGTCCTCACCAGGCCCCGCATGGGCGGCGGGGCGGGGGACGTGCTGCCCTCTCTTTGTGCCTTCCCGGCCTTTGAGGGTCAGCCTCTGCCTCAGCTTGAGTCTGATTCGGTGACGACTTTTTGACCAAATTGCGGGGTGTTCCCCATGAGCGCGGCCGGGGCAGGTTCGCTCGCCTCTGAGTCGGGCTCCTCAGCGGGGGATGGGGGGGGGGGGTGACTTCACCTATCATCTCTGGGCCTGCGCAGCCTGCTGGGCATGCGCAGTCAGTGGAAGCAGCCGGGGCAGGGCGTTGGTCGGTGTTCTGTCCGGCCCCGCTCCGGCGAGCGGGCAGCCCGCCTCTCTCCGCTCGGTGGAGGCGGTGCCCGCTGTGGAGTCTTGCGGCTTGGGACGGCCTCTCATAGCGGGTGTGCCGGGCTCCCTTGTGCCGCCCCACAGTGACGCGGCTCCACGGGCCGTGCCCCTCTCGGCATCCCAGTCCTCCCCCGTGTCGGGGGCTGGGGACTCCGTGCCGGTCTCGTCCTGGCCCGCGCCGGATTTGTGGGCCGTGCCAGCACCTGCATCCGCCGAGGCACCCCCTGCCGGGGCTGCGGCACAACAGGGCGCTGAAGTGTTTATTACCTTTAGCACAACTGCTGACATGGCCAGCGGGAGGCTGGTGGGTGCCTGGGGCCATGGCGCTTCCTCATCAAATTATTGGATGCTTCTCTAGTGACAGGTGACCGTGCGTCCGAGGCATACCAAGCGTTTCTAGCAAGAGGCCAAAACCAAGACCGACGAGATGACTGAGCCTGTCTCCTCGCAGCATCTGCAGGGTCGCAGAGTGGGCTCCTTTGGCTCTGCCAGTGCTGCAGGGGCGCGGGGGCGAGTGGTGTTGACCTGGCTCCCAGTCAATCATCTCCTCTTGTCCTGGTGGGGCCCAAGGAACGGAACACAGCAAGTGCAGGGGTTTTGCCAGGAGGTCCCCAGGCTTTCCCTGAGCTCAGAGGCGTTGCTCATAACACCCATGACCCCCTTTCATATAAGCTGGAGAGGGAAGTCCGTGAAGCAGTTGCTCAGCATGGTTTGGGGTCTGCTGAGGTTATGCAGATTCTCCGGAGGGTTGCTACGGACGTGCTGACACTTCACGATCTCTGTTGTGTGGCGTGCTCTCTTTTTGACCCTGTGCAGTGTTATGTTTTTGAGACCAAGTGGGCTCGTTTGGCGGCCGAAGCAGTGATGCAGAATGCTGCGCTGGTGCTGCAGGACCCCAGGCGTGGGGTTGTTGCTGACATGCTGATGGGGACAGGGCTTTATGAAAATGTTCAGGGGCAGATTGGATTCAATCCCCTTGTGCTTGACCAGTGCCAGGCATTGCGCATGGCAGTGATTGTTCAGACCCTGGAAATGGCTGTTCTGAAGCAGCCGTTTGCAACCATTGTCCAGGGAAGTGATGGGCCTTTCATGGCATTTGTGGCAAGGCTGACTGCGTCTGTGGAGAGGCAGGTGCCTGATCCTGTGGCAAGGAGGGTTGTGATTGCAAACCTTGTGAGGTGTAATTGCAATGCTGCTTGTAGGAGGGTCATAGTGGCTCTGCCTGGTTTTCCTACTGTCTCCGAGATGGGGGAGGCCTGTACAGACATCGTTCCCCTGGGTTGGAAGTTGGCTGCCGTGGCTGCCGCTGTGCAGCCAGTTTGGGTGGCACTGCAGGGCGGGTGGCCACAGCAGGGGACTGCACAGGCTGGCAAGAAGGGGGGAAAGAAAGCACAGAAGGTCAAATTCCCCATGTTCTTGTGCGGTTGGTGTGGTAGGCCGAATCACATGTCCAGTGTTTGCAAGGCGACTGTTTGTGTTAATGGCCAGGCTTTGCCAGGCTCGGGAAATGGCAAGCGGAGCACGCAAGAGGGGCGTGTGCAGACACAAGCTTCTCTCCAGACCCCAGAGCCGATGAAGGTCTCCTTTGCCGGCTTGCAGCCAGCACCCGCGGATCAGCAGGTGTGGATGTCTGCACCGCAACAACAGTTGTGTTAGAGTCTTCTCAGATAAGCAAGGTTCCCCTGTATCCTTTGGTCCCTTGGGTGGGGGCATGAGTGCTCTCCTTATGGGGAGGTCTAGTTGCCACCCTTCAGGGCATCATTGTGCACCTGGGGCTCATTGATGCGGATTTCACAGAACAGATTTGTGCCGTTGTCTCCACACCCAGCCCCCGGTCACTATCCCAGAAGGGATGAGGATTGCTCAGCTTGTGCCTTTTAAGTCCTCTGTTCGCAGGTCAGCTGACTGGTCACGTGGGGCTGGCGGTTTTGGCTCCACTGGGCCACCTCAAGTTCACTGGACTGCTGTCCTGACCAAGGACCGTCCCGAGATGCTGTGCACCCTGTCTGTTCCTGGTGCGACACCGTCGGAAATCCACCTCCACGGGCTTCTCGACAGCGGTGCTGATGTCACAGTTCTCTCCCTTGCCGCCTGGCCCCGGAGTGGCCCTTGGATCCGGTGGGGACGCCTGTCGCGGGCCTGGGAGGGATGGCACAATGCTACGTGAGCCAGCGGCCTGTGCTGGTCGTGAATCCAGAGGGACAGACGGCCTGGGTTAGGCCTCATGTTACTTCTACTCCTGCCAACCTCTGGGGAAAGGATGTTCTGTCAGTCTGGGGGATGTGCATCGGGACGGATTTTTGATGGGGGCCACTGCAATGAAGGGGACAGAGTGTCCTACACCTCCTATAGGGTGGCTGGTGGACAAACCTGTCTGGGAGAAGCAGTGGCCCCTCCCTCAAGATAAATTGGATGCCCTTCGGAATCTGGTGCAGGAGCAGTCGGACCAGGGTCATCTGGAGCCTTCTACCAGTCCCTAGAACACTCCTCTCTTCTGCATCAAAAAGAAATCTGGGAAATGGAGGTTGTTACAAGACCTCCAAAAGGTCAATGCCATGATGGAAAGCATGGGAACATTGCAGGCAGGCATGCCATTGCCTACCATGCTTCCTGCAGATTGGCTGGTCCTCATTGTGGATCTGAAGGATTGTTTCTTTACAATTCCTTTGCATCCCCATGACAGACCAAAGTCTGCCTTCTCAGTGCCAGCGATTAACGAGGCTGAGCCCGCACAGAGACATCAATGGAGGACTTTGCCCCAAGGAATGCACAATTCTCCCGCCATATGCCAATGGTATGTGGCCCGTGCTTTGTCTGGAGTTTTCGCAAGCAGTTTCCTGATGCCCATCTTTACCATTATATGGACGACATTTTGGTGGCTGCATCCACCCAGGATGAGCTGCTGAGGAGTCAGCCTCGGTTGCTCAATGCTTTGCATGCTCATGGGCTGCAGGTGGCTCCAGAAAAGGTTCAACAACCACCACCTTGGAAGTACTTGGAGGTCAAAATTCTGGAACGGATGATCCATCACCAGGAGGTGCAATTTGTGCATTTGGTGAAGACACGGAATGATACCCAGAAATTGGTAGGTTTCATCCATACTTGGTTACATCCATACTTGGGACTGACAGACGCACAACTGTCTCCTCTGTATGATTTGTTGAAAGGGGACTCTGATCTAAAGTCACCTCGCACATTGACCCTGGAGGCACGTCAGGTGCTGGAGGTGGTTCAGCAAGCTGTCTTGGCTTGCCAGGTTCATTGCATTGATCCCTCCGTTGATGTCACTGTGTTCATCACCACTCCAGATTCGCATCCCACAGGCATCATTGGCCAGTGGAGTGACAAATGGTCCGATTCCTTGCACATTTTGGAATGGGTTTTCCTGCCCCATCAGCCGCAGAAGACGGCAACAGCATTGTTTAAGCTGATTGCTCACTTGATAATCAAATGCCAGCAACAGTGTTTGCAATTGCTGGGTGCGGATCCCGCAAAGATCATACTCCCGGTGCAACGGGAGGATTTTGACTGGAGCTTTGCAAACAGTGTATCCCTGCAGAGTGCTCTGGAAAATTTTTCAGGGCAGGTCATTTATCATCTGCCCAGTCATAGGCTACTGCATATGGCAAAATTCACACAAATCTCTCTGCGGCCCAAAAATAGTCAGGAACCTGTGCAAGGACCCACCGTCTTTACTGATGGTTCAGGGAAAACAGGAAAGGACATTGTTACTTTGAGGGATGGATCTGAGTGGCAGGTTCTGGAAGGTCATGAGGATGGTCAGCCCAATTGGTTGAATTGAGGGCTGCTGTTATGGCATTTGAGAAATTTTCCCAGGAACCTTTCAACTCGGTCATGGATTCTGCCCATGTGGCTGATATCGCACAGCGGTTGGGTCATTCAGTCTTGAAGGAGGTCAGTAATCCTGCCTTGTTTCATTTGCTGAAGACCTTGTGGTGTGCCATTCAGGCCCGGGTTCATCCATTCTATGTTCTGCATGTGAGGAGTCACACCACTTTGCCGGGCTTTATAGTGGAAGGTAACGCGAGGGCTGACAAGCTGGCTAACCCAGCGTGGGCAGCACCTCAGCCTGATACACTCGCGCAGGCCAAGGCATCGCATGGGTTTTTCCACCAAAATGCACATGCCCTGCAGAAGCAGTTTCAGCTGACGCCAACCGAGGCTCGTGACATTGAGTCATGTGATGACTGCCATGCACTTGCTCCGCCTTTGCCGGCAGGGGTAAACCCCAGAGGCCTTAGGGCCTTGGAGCTTTGGCAGACCGAGGTCACCCAGATTGCCGAGTTTGGCTGGCTCAAGTATGTGCATGTCACGGTGGACACGTTCTCCTCTGCGATGTGGGCTTCTGCTCACACTGGGGAGAAGGCCCATGATGTCCTTGCCCACTGGAGGCAGGCCTTTGCCCTTCTGGGCATACCTTCTGCTGTGAAAACTGACAATGGTGCTGCTTATGTGTCGCAAAATGTGCAGCAGCTCCTGCAGTTGGGGGATGTCTCACACAGGTTTGGTATCCCTCATTCTCTGACTGGTTAAGCTATTGTAGAACGTGGTCATGGTACTCTGAAGCAGGTTCTTCAAAAACAAAAACGGGGAATGCAGGGTGAAACCCCGCACAGTAGGTTGGCAAAAGCTTTGTGCACAATCAATCATCTCACTGTGCCACAGAACTCAAATAACCCTGTCATTTTGAATCACCATCTCTCGTTGCAGGCTGCGGACGAGGCACATCAGCCTCAAGCGAAGGTTCAGGTGCGGAATTTAGTCACCAAACAGTGGGAGGGTCCCTATGAGCTTATCGCTTCGGGGCGCGGGTATGCTTGTGTATCCACAGACACTGGGGTACGCTGGGTACCTTGGAAATGTGTTTGCCCTGACCTGTGACTGCAGAGACAGAATCCAGCCAACGAGCAAGATGGAAACTATGACCAACCTGAAAGGCATCAAGCAGGTGAATCATTGAGTGATGACTCGGTTGCAGATGATGAGAGTGATCACTCCAATGATTCCTCCCCAAATGGACACTGAATATTGTTCATGTTTTCTTTTTCACATTTTTCATTTTCTTTTCTCTTTTTCTTTTTTAAATGGAAAAAGGGTGAGATGTCACCCTGGTTTTTTAAGATTTTCTAAGCCTTCTGATGTTGACATTCTTGTAGTGAACTTTCTCACACACTTTCTGTAAATAACTCATTGTTTTGCATTCCTTTATGGAGGAGGAGAGAGTTGATGGACTGTTGGTTTGACCAGTGTCATTGGAGAGGTGTCACTGTCACCCTCCAATCTGCTGTTGCTTTTGGAAAACTATAAATGTTGGAGTCAGAAAATAAACTTCCCTTTTTTTCTTCACCTTGAGAACAGTGGTGTGCTTGTGTTCTTTCGTGTCCTATAGTGACAGTTACCGATTCAGCCTATGTGGCGGGAGTAGCGTCCAGAGCGGAGCAGGCAGTTCTCAAAGACATCAAGAATGAGCATCTCTTCAGGTTGCTCTCAAAACTAATTTATTTCGTTTCACAGCGGGAGCATCTGTTCTATGTGATGCATGTGAGGTCACACACCGATTTGACAGGCAAGGTTGCAGAACATTATTGCAAAGCAGATTCCCTCACCGCCCCAGCAGAAATGGCACACCTTCCAGACATTTTCCAACAGGCAAAGCTAAGTCACCACCAATACCATCAAAATGTTCCAGGTCTGATCCGTCAGTTCCAGATAACACAAAGTCAGGCTCGAGCCATTGTGGCCACTGTGGGAACTCAGCACATCCCTTCGGGTGTCCAGAGTTGCTGAGAACCCCGTCAGGGGGCTCGGAGACCCCAGCATGCTGCCTGGAACAGCTGGTGGCTTGATTTTGATCTTTGCAGCGAATTGCCAGCTTTGTATGAGGATGTGAAAGTCACACAGGTTTGAATGGTGTAGTAATAAGATATGCACAGGGTGAAAATATAGATTTTAGGATTTTTTGTATGGGGATTATGGGGACAAGATGGAGGAATCAGGGCGTGTCTAGTTCTTCTTCTTTCTTCTTGTTCTCCATTTTCTGCTGTGATGTTGGCACTTTGGGATTGGTTTAGAGTAGAAATGCACTGTCTAACATAGGTGATAGGTATTGGGAATTAAAAGTAAATAGGATATACATAGTTTGTAGTATAAACAGATGATACCACCTTGGGGGCAGTCAGAGTGCTTGTGGCTGCCTTGCTGAGCAGATCTCAGCTGGGCAGAAAGAAAATTTTATAGAAAAGAATTAATAAACAACCTCAAGACCGAAAAGTGAAGAGTCCAGACTCGTTCTTCAAAAGCGCGGGCTGCAGCAGAACCATCCTACGCATCTCGGGGCAGAGACCATCAACAGCCAACCTGAGAATACAGGGTCCCATTTTGTCATTTGCCCCTATTACGTATCAGTATGCAGGGCAAGGGGGAGGAGCCCCAACTGCTAATTAGAAAGTTTTTTCACAGCAAATATTGAAAGAGGTCTGAAAAGCACACAAGGAGTATGGCCCACATAGCCCATACTTCCCTGGCCTTTTAAATGCCGAACTGGGTAGGACTGTAGTAGTCCCACATGATTTAAAACAGCTTTTTTCATGCCTCATGACCTCTACAGAATTCAAATTATGGGAATTGGCATGGAAACAACTGCTAAAAGAAGCTCTCCCAGACTTGCATGCTGATCCAAATACAGCAAAAGACACCAATGGCATGCCAATTACCATTGAGCATCTCTCTGGTGAGGGCCAACAGTCCTTAGCCCCAATCTAAGCTGCAGTAATTCCTGTAGGAGCACTTGAGAGAGTCAAAGAAGCAGCTGAAAAAGCATTCTTTTCCCTCCAACCTGAAGGCCCATTTGAGCTTTATTGTAAGATCAAGCAGCTACCATCAGAGCCTTTTTTGAAATTTGTAGAAAGGCTAACTAGAGCCATTGAAATCCAAGTTAAAAAAGAGAATGCAAGGGAAGAGGTTTTAGAGGAAATGGCATTTACAAATGCAAATGAACAGTGTCGAGCAGCAATTTTATGCTTACCTCTAGACCCTCCCTACACTAAAAGATATGCTTCTAGTCTGTAACAGGAAAGTGTCTCTGATGAGTGTGGCTGAAGACACCAGACCAAGGCTGCTGCCAAGACCACCTCAGCGTGTCGCCATTGCCAGCCCTGCGCCCATTCCCTCAGCACAGCAGCACCCTGGGCAGCAGCAAAGACCAGCAATGGTTGGCCCCACAAAGCCATGCCTGTTTTGCCACAGCCTTGGGCATTGGAGTAGCCAGTGACCCCTGAAAAAGCAATTTGATGAATTTAGAAATGGCAGGGGAGGAGGACTACAAGCACTCCCAGGAGGTCAACAACAACAAAAAAACTGAAAGGGGAGTGCTGGCCTGCCAGGCGTGCAGACACAAAAAGAGCAGGACAAGGGAATAATGGAAGCAAAAAAGACCAAGCGTGTGGTAATATTAATATTTCTGTAAGTGAAGCAGATGCTTCAAAGACTACGTCTGCTGGTCCACTGTTGAAAGTGAAACAAAATAACTTTTACTATGACTTAGGTGAACCTATGTTAACCACAACTTCTGTCAATGAGCCTTACAGGTTGCAGCTGACAGAATCACTCCACCTGAAAGATACGGACTGGCATTTTGTCTCCGTCAACCCAAAACAGCAGGGTACTGGCACCGAATTCACTGTAAGTACATCGTCATTGGGGACACCAAACACACACCACAAGAGATTGAAATTGCTCCAGGAATGACAACATCAGATCCTGAGCAATTTGTTCTCGGGCTGCACTGTTTCCACCCACCCCTGTTTCTTCCCAAAGGACAAATCGTTGCACAAGCTATCCCTGTGCCGTGTTTACCTGAAGGCGCCATGTGATGATGGTCACAGGGGTTTTCAGGATGAGAGGAGAGATGAGAATGTTGACTCCATGATCAGAAGGCTTAAATTATTATTTTATGATATATATATATATTACATTATAACTATACTAAAAAGAAAAGAAAGGAAAAGGTTTCCTCAGAACCTAGCTAAGCTAAGAACAGAATAGAACAGAATGATAACAAAGGCAGCTCTCTCGGACTCTGTCCGAGACAGCTCCGTCTTGATTGGACATTAATTATAAACATCCAAGAGGGGCCAATCACAGGTGGACCTGTTGCATTCCACAGCAGCAGGCAATAATTGTTTACATTTGTTGCTGAAACTTCTCAGCTTCACCAGGAAAATCCTAAATATTTTCACAAAAAGATGTCTGCGACAGCGCCAAAAAGCAAGGGCCCACAGTCGCCCGAGTCCAAGTTATTGGGAAAGACAAATCCAAAATATGGTGTAATGTCAGTGGGGGTGGGAGTCAAAACGCATTGAGATGCTTGTAGACACGGGTGCAGACTGCACAGTGATCCCAGCACAAGACTGGCCTGCACATTGGCCTTTGCAAAACGTTGTGGGTCACGTTCAAGGTGTAGGAGGCCTGCAATTGGCGAGACAATCCAAAAGCATCATCCAAATGGAGGGAGCAAACGGACAATTGGCAAATATCCGTCCATTTGTGTTAGATTATTCGGAACCTTTGTTAGGGAGAGATTTAATGGCCCAGTGAGGTGTCACAATTGATATTCCAGACTCTCCACAGCATTTTTGTACAGTGGTCATTGAACAGTGCCGCACCCAAAAACAGAATTGGAAGACAGACAAACCAGTTGAGGTGAAACAGTGGCCGCTCAGTAAACAAAAAATAAAGGCACTTGAGGAGCTAGTGGAAGAGCAACTGAAAAAGGGTCACATTGTGGAGACCATGTCCCCGTGGATCTCTCCAGTGTTTGTCATTCAGAAAGCTGACAAAAAGAGATGGCGGCTCCTCCACAACCTCTGACAAATTAATAATGTCATTGAAGATATGGGCTCTCCCCAACCTGGTATGCTATCCCCAGCGATGCTTCCCCAGGATTGGAAATTGACTGTTATTGATATAAAAGATTGTTTTTTTCATATTCCCCTACACCCTGACGATGCACAGCGTTTCGCATTCTCGGTCCCCACCATCAACATGGAAGCCCCTATGAAAAGGTGCCATTGGACAGTTCTCCCTCAGGGCCTGAAGGTTTCCCCAGCGATCTGCCAGTGGTATGTCTCTTCCCTGCTTTCCCCAGTGCATGCAGCTGCAGAAAAGGCCATCATCTATCATTATATGGATGATATCCTTG
The DNA here is from genome assembly GCF_012460135.2 of Molothrus ater. Classification (NCBI taxonomy): domain Eukaryota; kingdom Metazoa; phylum Chordata; class Aves; order Passeriformes; family Icteridae; genus Molothrus; species Molothrus ater. The sequence goes on from NC_071660.1 coordinate 511,165, forward strand.
TGTGTGCCCCCAGTGATGATCTACTCACCCACGCGCTTGACCTAACGATCGATGCATTGATTGTTGCAGGGTTTGAGCTCCAGGAAAAGAAAATTCAAAAGATGCCACCTTGGAAGTATTTGGGCTTAGAAATTGGAAATAGGACCATTGTTCCTCAAAAATTAGAAATCAATACAAACATCAAGACCCTAGTGGATGTCCACAAGTTGTGTGGGTCTTTGAATTGGGTAAGGCCATGGCTCGGTCTGACTAATGAAGATCTTGCCCTTCTTTTCAATTTATTGAAAGGGGGAGAGGACCCCGGTGCTCCTAGGTCTATTACCCCAGCGGCACGGAAAGCTCTAGAAAAGGTTCAGATTGCCATGTCCACAAGACAGGCCCACTGATGCCAGCCTGACCTGTCATTCAAATTTATCATCTTAGGTAAGCCGCCACACCTCCATGGAATCATTTTCCAGTGGGAGGAAAAACAAACATCTAAGGCAAAGGAAACACCTAAAAAGGGCCAGGACCAGAGGGACCCGCTCTTGATCATAGAATGGGTTTTCCTCAGTCACAAAAGGTCCAAGAGAATGACAAAGCCTCAGGAGCTGGTAGCAGAACTGATCCAGAAAGCAAGGACCCAGTTTAGGGAGCTAGCAGGATGTGACTTTGAGTGTATTCACATTCCAATTGAGTTAAAATTGGGCCAAAATTCTATGAAAATATTGGAACAATTGCTTCAAGAAAATGAAGTGTTGCAGTTTGCTCTAGATTCCCACTCAGGACAAATTTCTGTCCACTGGCCTGCCCACAAAATGTTCAAACAAGATGTCCAATCTATTCTGAAATTTAGAAGTGCTCTGAGTAGGAGACCTTTAAAAAAGGCTCTGACTGTCTTTACAGATGCGTCCAGGAGGTCCCACAAGTCTGTTATGACTTAGAAGGATCCTCAAACCCAGCAGTGGGAGATGGACATTGCTGAGGTGGAAGGTTCACCTCAGGTTGCTGAATTGGCTGCAGCTGTTAGGGCTTTTGAAAGGTTCTCAGAACCATTCAATCTGATAACAGATTCTGCATATGTGGCAGGAGTAGTGTCCAGGGCAGATCAAGCAATACTGCAAGAAGTGTCTAACATGGCACTTTTCAAATTGCTCTCAAAACTTGTAAAGTTAGTCACCCACCAGGAGCAACCATGTTACGTGATGCACGTCAGGTCACACACCGACTTGCCAGGGTTTATTGCTGAAGGCAACAGAAGGGCAGATGCCCTTGCTGCACCTGCAGTGATGGCCACGCTTCCAAATGTTTATGAACAGGCAAAAATCAGCCACCAGCTTTTCCACCAAAACGCACCTGGCCTGGTTCGTCAGTTCCACATCACTCGAGAACAGGCCAAAGCGATTGTGGCCACATGCCCCAATTGCCAACAACATGCACTCCCTACAGTGAGTACGGGAGCAAACCCTAGGGGGTTGAACAGTTGTGAACTGTGGCAAACAGATGCCACACACATACAGTCATTTGGACGGCAGAAATATGTTCACGTTAGTGTAGATACCTTTTCTGGAGCGGTCTATGCCTCTGCCCACACAGGAGAGTCATCTAATGATGCCATTAAGCACCTCTTACAGGCTTTTTCTTTCATGGGCATCCCCAAGGAATTGAAAACTGATAATGGGCCTGCCTACAAATCCAAGGAATTTGGGAGCTTCCTGCAGCAATGGGGAGTAGAGCACAAAACTGGCATCCCCTACTCCCCTACAGGTTAAGCCATAGTAGAAAGGACTCACTGCAATATTAAAAGAGTCCTGGACCAGCAACAACAGGTTCTGAAGGTAGAACCCCCCCACATCCGGTTATCCAGGGTACTGTTCACAATCAATTTTCTGAATTGTTCCTTTGATAGCCTGAATCCGCCCATCGTACACCACTTTGGGGGGAGCAGTCAGATGTCAGTGAAAGAAAAGCCTCCAGTCTTAATAAAGGACCCTGAGACTTGGAAGATGGTGGGACCTTACAAATTGGTTACTTGGGGACGTGGATACACCTGCGTGTCCACCCCCTCTGGTTTAAAGAGGATTCCACCCGAATGGGTAAGGCCCTATGTCCCCAGGGTCTCAGGGAAGTCTACAGAGCGCCCCAGGTTGCCAATGCTGCCTGCAGGAGGAGACGCTGCATGCATTCACTGGTGGAAATTCCATTTAAGCCTCCTGTCTGAAATAGTTTGTAATATATTTCTGTCTTAAGTTTCCTTTTACCGGTTTGGATCCTGCTGTTCGTGTACAGTCTCGAGACACCATGAGACCGAGCCTGCTCCTCGTCCTACTCGCGATCATTCCACCAGCAATCTCCTGGATAGTCCGTCAGCCCAAAGCAAACACATGGACCACCTTGGCCAGAGCCCTTGGACAGGATCACATCTGTCTCTCCACAGCAACAGCCTCTGATCCCCTGTCAACTTGCCTGGTGGGAGCTCCTTTTAAATCCGCAGAGTTCCCAAACAAAATGTGGCATGCTTTACATGAAGTTAACTTGCTCGCACCTTCTCCTGGTCACTACCCTGCTGACAATCCTTTACTGGTATGGCAGCAGAGGGCAAGACAGTTACCGGTGCCAAAAAGGGAGCCACAAGAATTCCATCTCTTGGGCTCCATGAATGCAACCTTTTGCATTCACTTTAAATTTAATCCCCAGTTACCACATTATGAAGTTGAACTGAACACCTATCCTGACCCTAGCAACCCACACTACACAGACAAAAACTGGTGCAAAAATTCAGTCCTAGCCATGCACTCGTCGAGTGATGATTATAAGCCCCATGAGCTCCCAAAGGGTGTTTTTAATATGTGGAGACAGAGCATGGGCAGGCCTCCCCCTTCGTCTGCTCAGAGGTCCATGCACCTTTGGCAAGCTGAGCCTGTTTACCCCAAATTCAACAATTCTAATGCACTGGCAAATAAAAAACAATGCACATAAATTGGCTATCCAAAAAAGGGACCTAAGGCAATTAGACCCAGACTGTAATTTGGAAATTGTTCACTGGTCCAGATTTAAGGCCACCGCAATTACAGTCCTGCCGTGGATCTTGGCAGCAAAAAGCATGGGAGAATTAGGCTAATTGGAATGTTGGGTTGCAAAACAGGCAAACCTCACTTCTACTGCCCTGAGTGACCTCTTATCAGACGAAGAAATTACCAGGCAAGCCACCATTCAAAACAGGGCGGCCACAGACTATCTTCTCCTCCTGCACAACCATTGCTGTGAAGAATTTGAAGGTCTCTGCTGCCTCAACTTGTCATCAAAGGCAGAGAACGTTCATGCCATGATCAAAAAAATGAAAACCATGGTGGACAACATCAAGAGAGAAACTGACGACTGGCTGAGTGGACTGTTCAAGGGCTGGGGACTCTCGGGCTGGTTGGGATCTATTCTGAAAGCTGTGGGTTTAGTACTGTTTATTCTAGTTATTGTTACTCTAGTTGTTAGCATTGTTTTTGGGCTAATCAAGCACATGGTTTACAAGCTAATTTCAAGCTCATCTTCCCCTCCTGAAGTCTACCATTTGGAAGCCCCTAGTGCTCCAATGGATGACCTGGAAGCCTCAGTGCAAAATACTGACCCTCCTGAAGGAGAGGAATGTGGAAGGGGCTAACAGCAGGCCTATTAGCTAAAGGAGTGAGAAGGAGCTGAGAAGCAAGAAGAAGCTGATAAGGAGCTCTCTCCAAGGCTGTAACGAAGGAGACCGAGAGAAGAAAGATAAGAGAACTTTGCAGCTGAACGAAGCATTTTTAGAAAGTTAGTTGAAGTCACTGTAACTTTTCACCAATAGTGTTATGTTGACTTATTGTGGCCAATAGTTAGTGTAGAAGAAGTATAAACAATTGGAAAGTGTATAAAAGGTCAGCCATGTTCAATAATAAAGAGTTGCCATCTGAGACTGCTTGTGGTCTCTGCTTTGTGTCGTGACCGCCCCGACGGCGACATCTGGTGATTGCCAACGTGATAAGAACAGAGTCGGTGGGGGCCCATACGGGGTCCTAGCAACTGGCAACCGTGACCCACTGGGACGTAGTGGGGGAGGCAGCATTGGTGCAGCTGGAGATGGAGCCCAGTGTAATATTGAGAGCAGCAGGGGATGCTGCCTGGTCCAGACCTGACAGATTTCGACACCTAGAGTACAGGTGAGCCGCTGGGGACACAATGGGAAGTAACATGGCAGTGTGTGCAGCAGGACACAAGCTGTGTGATAGAAGTGCCCAATGGCATGGCCACAGCAGCAGCCAGCGCCTCAGCCATAGCAGGGCCCCTGAGGAATACAGGGGGAGGTTTGCTAAGTCACTGCTATGTGAGCACTGGAATAAAAGCAACATAGAGCTCTGGGAGGCAGAGTCAGAGCTGTGCAGACAACATGTAAGAGAAGCCCTCTAAAATAGTATAGTGGCCATCTCCACAGTAACCTGATGTGATTTGGGATGGGCTGCAGGGAGAGGTGCAGCTGGAGATTAAACCAGCAGTGGGAGCTGGGGACAGAGTAGCTCTATCATTCAGTATGGTGTATTCATTTGCTGATGAAACATGTGCATTTTGTTTGTGAATTGCAACTATTAATCTTTGATTAGGTATAAGTGTGAAAGTTTATACTCCATAAGCATATGTACACTTGACAGATACTGGATCTGTGTTGTTCAAGTTGTACAGCTATTGATAAAATTATGTAACTTTTTATTTGTTACTAGCCTAATATATAGCCTTTAGCTTATTCTTGTGAGTTGCCTTATAAAGTTGCACAGCTATTGATATTGTCAATATTCTAGAAGTGTAAGTATAAGAGTTTCTGATAATACGTAATGTAAGTTTGGGTAATGAGTCAAGGTCAGCGCACAGACGCATTCCAAAGTTAAACAGAAATTACACAAAAGATGTTTGTACTAAGTTTGCTATCTTTTGCAAAGGGCACTGCAAAAGATAGTAGACACAATGTTAGTTTTTGAAAAGCCTTAGGTTGATGTTCTTGCTGTGACGTGTTGCCTGATGAATTTACTCAAACATATCTTTCTAGAGATGCTGCAACTTCGTAATTAAAAGAAAAGGGGGAATTGTGGAGGGATAAAATGTAAGAAAATAGTGCAGAAGGCAGTCTCACACCTGAGGAATTGCAGCTGTACTAGTCACCAAAGATTAGGAACAGGCCTGCCCTTAATAGGCCACAGCTGTGTCCAGTAAGAAGATGAGTACTACAAAAGAGTGAGTGAGCTGGGTGAGGAGAGTTGGGGTTTGTTGCTTGTGCTGTGAAGAGAGCTGCAGTTTGTTGGTTATGCTGTGAAGAAGGAGGAGTCAGTGCTGTGAGGACCTGCCCATGAGAAATCACTGAGAAGGTATGGGAGCTTCACAAAAAGATGACAACAGAGGAACCAACTTACCAACTGTGGTTTGGTGAGCATTCTGCCCCCCAAACCCAGTCCCCTTCATTTTAAACAAAACAAGGGGGAGATGTTGCAGTGTGATTTCATGGTTTACCCTAGAACCCCAGGTTTCTCCCCTGAAGATTCCCTCCCAGGTGTTTCAATCACCCCTCCTTTCCCCACCCTGACCCCTGCCGAGCACTGTCTGTCAATCCTGGAATTCCAGAAGGGTGTCGAGTGATTGGGCAGATTCAAAGGATGCCCTCTACCCCTGGGGGGCATTGGGCCATCCAGGTCTCCTTTGTCCATTGACACCTCCTCTCCTGTACCTGGGTGGTGGGCTCCCTATGCCTTCCCTCCTGCCCTCCCCTGGGTAAAAGGGTGAGCAATCATGCAGTTCAGGGAGTTCTGTTGGAGGAGTTGCTGGATTCAGAGGCCTGTGGGCCAGAATAAAAACTCTGGATTAAAACCCTCCATCAGAACCGACTCCTTTCCTTCACCATCGCCTTAAAGCTTCTCTGGCACAGGGAAACCTGAGGAGTGGACTCTCTACAAGAGGAAGCTCCATCCCACTGCTACCGGAGTCCCAGCATGCCTGGACTTGTCTCCACGTGCCCAGCTGCAACATCCAGCTAGCCAAAAGTGTCTCTGGGGTGAAACACCACAGTTGCCGCTATTTGGTTCAGCCAGAGGGGCCAGACAAGCCAAGGCACATCCTGTCCACAATATTGGTAATTCCAATATAGGGCCATCTCAATACATCACCTTCATTGCAACGATTGATGCCGATACCAACCGAGAGACAGTGGGCTCTGTCACCAACAAGCTCAGAAATGATGAGAGTGTGATCAATGGCCCAATGCAGGCTCATGTCTCTGCCATGGTCAAGGAACTCAAAGAGGAGATGAGGGAGGTGGTGAGGGAGGAGGTGAGGCGGAACAATTCCCACATCCCACCAGTGCAAGTCACAGGCCCCAAAGTCAGAGCCCAACGTCCCCCAGCTAGACAGAGAGGGGACACCCCACGAGCTGACCTGTGGTTCTCCCTGCATGACCATGGGTGTAATGAGTTAATGTCTTAGTTTGTTCATCAAGTTGCTAAAAAGACTATAAGAGGGGGAAAAGCCAATAATAGAAAAAAACGCAAGGATGGATGTAACCAGCTAATATGTTGCAAGATGAATATAATGGGCTAATATATTGCAAAATAAATGTCATAAGGCTTAAACCACAAGCTGTCAGAAGCTAATATGTTGAAAGGCTAAATAAGCAATATGTAACTATATGTAGCTATGTGCCTTTATATGGTAAAGGCTATTGTAAGACCTCGAGGAAGAGGACGGGAGCCTTCATCCAGACGACCACCAGAAGGCAGAATAAGACCCCCTAGCAACTATCGGCACAGACACAGAGAACACCGGAAGGACACCCAACAACAACAGATGAAAAGGAGGACTGAACTGCCAAGGGGTGTGGCCTGTTGGCGGAGCTGTGACTCCCTGGCTACACCCAGCGCTCCCGGGTGGGTGCAAGCCTTTTGTTGGCTTCACCCAGTGCTGTAATTTGCCTATTATTGCTTGCTCTATCAATTAATAAATTACATTTCATTTGGACTCACTTGTTGGTGGTTGGTTCCTCACCACAACTTATAACAATGGGGAAGACATGGGAGGGTGGAATGGGAAACCCACTTCTGTCCTGGCAGCATGGGTGCATCAGCTCAAGAAGGGAAACGTTAACCGAGGGAATTCCACTAAAGTGAAGGTAGCCTCAACCTCCCATGACCAAGCTGCCAGGTATGATCTGTCAGATCTCCTTGAAGGTACCTCTAGCATGTATGCCCAGGAAAGAAATAATAACCAGGGTTAGATGGGCCCTGCCTGTAGCCAGGAAGAGGCACAGGAAAACCGGATCTTCTGGATGGTGTGGATCCGATGGCCTGGCACATCAGAACCACAAAAGTACGATGCCTTAGTTGATACTGGTGTGCAGTGTACCCTAATGCCATTGGGACATGTGGGGGCAGAACCTGTTTCCATTGCCAGGGTTACAGGGGAATCACAGCAATTGACCCTGCTGGGAGCTGAGTTGAACCTGACTGGGAAGGAGTGGCAGAAACATCCTATTGTGACTGGCCCAGAGGCCCCGTGTATTCTGGGTATCCACTACCTCCGGAATGGCTTTACAAGGACCCAGAGGGACTCAGGTGGGCTTTTGGAATAGCTGCTGTAGAGGCAGAGAACATGAAGCAGTTGAACACCTTGCCTGGACTATCAGAAAGCCCATCTGCAGTAGGACTCCTGAGAGCAGAAGAGCAATGAGTGCAATTGCCACCTTGATGGGGCACCTCTGGCAGTTTTGGACAAATTGGGATGCCGTGATCCCCATACACAAAATGATCCGTGAGCTGGAGAGCCAAGGGGCGTACAGCAAAACCCACTCACCCTTCAACAGTCCCATCTGGCCTGTGTGCAAATCTGACAGAGAATGGAGATTGACTGTGGACTATCGTGGCTTGAATGAAGTGACTCCACCGCTGAGTGCTGCTGTGCTGGACATGCTGGAACTCCAGTACGAGCTGGAGTCCAAGGCAGCAAAGTGGTATGTCACTATTGGCATTACTAATATGTTTTTTTCCATTTCTCTGGTAGCAGAATGCAGGCCTCAGTTTGCTTTCACCTGGAGGGGTGTGCAGTACGCCTGGAACCGACTGCTCCAGGGGTGGAAGCACAGCCCCATCATCTGCCATGGACTGATCCAGAGTGCACTGGAAAAGGGTGAGGCTCCAGAGAACTTGCAGTACATCAATGGCATCATTGTGTGGGGGAACACAGCGATGGAAGTGTTTGAGAAAGGAGAGAGGATCATCCAGATTCTGCTGGAAGCTGTCTTTGCCATCAAGAAGAGCAAAGTCAAAGGACCTGCTCGAGAGATCCAGGTCCTGGAGTAAAGTGGCAAGATGGAGGGCATCAGATTCCCACTGAGGTCATCAATAAGATCACTGCGATGTCTCCACCAACCAGCAAGAAGGAAGCACAAGCTTTCCTAGGTCCCATAGGCTTTTGAAGAATGCCCATTCCTGACTACAGCCAGATTTTCAGCTCCTTCTACCTGGGTACCCACAAGAAGAACAATTCCCACTGGGGCCCTGAACAGCAACAAGCTATTGCCCAGGTCAAATAGAAGACCACTCATGCTGTAGCCCTTGGCCCAGTCAGGACAGGACCAGAGGTGCAGAACGTGCTCTACTCTGCAGCTGGAAACAATGGTGTCTCCTGGAGCCTGTGGCAGAAGATGCCTGGGGAGACTTGAGGCTGACCACAGGGATTCTGGGACTGAAGTTTTACAGAGGGTCCAAAGCCAACTACACTCCCGAAGAGAAGGAAATCTTGGCCACTTATGGAGAAGTTCAAGTGGATTGCCCTCATCACACAGCACGCCCATATTGGAAACCTGAATCACCCTGGAATTTTGGCAATAATTACAAACTGGCCAGAAGGTGAAAACTTTGGTCTCGCTGACAAAGAAGAACAAGAACAAGTGACATGGGCTGAAGAAGCTCCACCCTACAAGCAACTGCCAGCAGAAGAAACACGCTATGTTCTTCTTACTGATGGTTCATGTTGCATCGTAGGGATGAACCAGAATTGGAAAGCAGCCATACGTGAATCATGATTTTAAAAATTTAAGATTTTAGCTGAGTGTTAGAACCAATTCTTATTGAAGTCAGATACACAAATAACAAGTTATGAATTATTAAATGCTTAAGCTAAAGCTAATTGTTATATTATGAGCTCATTTGTAGAAAGAAGTGGAGCAAGTGAACCATTAGAGGAACATATTGAAACCAGTAGAACAATGCCCAGCACATGGACTCCATGTTAATCCATCACAAAGCAGGGGGCCTTGGATCGTGCCAGAGGGTCACAGAGACCTGATGAAGACCTTCATCCCTGGGACCACTGACCCAGATTGACACCATGGACCCAATCCAAGAGAAGAACTGCACACATGTGAAGGACTAATAACCTCATTTTAATACAAAGCGGGAATGAGAACTACTAGAGAATATGTATTATTTTGGGAAATAAATAGAAGGCAAAAATCCTTGTGTGGTGCAGTCACACATTTCAGGAAACCTTCCCCCCCCACCCCCAGAGTAATAAATAGACCCACTGGTGTAATAAGCATACAACTTTCTAACTTTAACTAGTTAGAGAGTGTTTGTCCGTGATTTTCAGTTTTAATGATTCAGTAACAATGCCTATAGACCCAAAATTGACTACATTTGGGACTGCACAAAAGATTCTGGTATTAAAGAAACAAAATAATAAGAAAGACCCCTTGGAAGAAGCAAAAATGATTTATGAAAAAAAAAAAAAAGCAAATATTGAAGGATAGAAAAAAAAAACTGCTCAAGCCAAATTATTTGTAAAAAGGGAAGAAAGAGGAGTGTGAGAACTCAGCACATCACTCCAGATATCCAGAGTTACTGAGAGAACCCTTGGGGGGCTCGGAAATCCTACAATGTTGCCAGGAGCGTCTGGTGGCTTGACTTCGATCCCTCTAGGGATGTGACATCTGTTTGAGGACATGAGAGTCACTTGGGAGTGAATGGTGCAGGAATGATGTATTTACAGGGTGAAATAGAGATTTTAGGGTTTTGGTACAGGGGGGTTATGGAGACAAGATGGAGGGATCAGGGCGTGTCTTGTCCTTCTTCTTTCTTCTTCTTGTCATCCATTTTCTGTGGTGATGTTGGCACTTGGGGATTGGTTTATGGTGAAGGTGCACTTGCCAACATGGGTGAAAAGTATTGGGGAATAAAGGTAAATATCATGTACGTAGATTTTAGTATAAAAAGACATGACCGCCCCATGGGAGGTCAGAGTGCCCTTGGTTGCCTTGCAGATCAGACCTCTGCTGGGCAGAAATAAAATTCTGTAGATAAGAAATAATAAACAATCTGAAGACTGAAAAACTGAAGAGTCCAGACTCGTCCTTTGAAACGCGTGCCACCCAAGAACCACACTACCCGTGTCTGGGCAGAGACAGACAGCCGACCGGACAGAGGAGGGATTGTTATAAATGCATATTATATTGTTTGTTTTTTGCAAATATCCAGATGAATGTTGTATGTAGAATGTTAAAATAGCTTTGCTTTTGTTTCTGCTATTAACAAAACCTTAGACCTAGCAGTAGTGGTAGCTGATCTAGTTAGGAGTGAACTGTCTGTTTGGTCGGGATAACATCCAGTGAACATGTCATGGGCACCCTGCTATTGATATGCCAACTATCAGCATCTGCCACCTGAAGAAAGTGTGGACCAAGGCCCAGAGTGGAAGTGATCAAGAGAGGGAACCAAAACCACAGCCCAGAAACACACATGCTCTAAAAAGGCAGACCCGAGGAGGAGCCATGCTAAACAGTTCCTGGAATATGTAAACTGGATGATGGATATGAATATGCAACAGGTTGATGTAATAGAAACAGTATAAAAAGGGCGTTTCCCAAACTATTAGGGGTGTTCTTGGATTAGTGCCAGAATGCACCCAGTCGTAATCTTTGTTTTACTGTCTCCTATTGTCCTTTCTCAAACTTTTGAATTTTAACAGGAAATGAACCGTGTTTTTCACAAGGGAATATGGAACTTTAACATATATTGGCCCCTGGTTGCCAACTGGTGGTCTTAGTGGGGCTTATAAAACCGGATTATTTTCTTTTTTTTAATCTACTACGTTTCACTATGGGGCTATGCTCTTTGATGGCTTTTCTCACGATCTTTCCCCTCCTTCGCTTGCTCAAGGCTGCAATGAGTTCATCAATTTCATCTTCCTCGGAGCTGCTTGAGCAGGAGCTCTCCGATTCGGCTGACCCTGTTGTACCATATAATCTATTTTGCCTACCCCCGATCCCAGGAAGCCCCACGCAGGATTTGCTGCGTCTTTTAACCCGGGCTGCGCGTCCGCCGGCACCGGTGACGTCATCCCCCGAAGCCACGCCCCGGCGTTCAGGGTTGCCATGGAAACTGACAGGGCTGGGAGCGGAGAGACCCCTCCCCCCATGGGCGGGGCCCTCTCCGCCCTCCCGATGCGAGGCTCCGCCCCCGGCTCCTCCTCCTCCTCTCGGGGCGGTGCCGTGGGCTGTGCCCGCCATCCATCCCCTCCCCTCTCCAGGTGCGAGGCTCCGCCCCCGGCTCCTCCTCCTGGCCGGGGCCGGCGCCATCCCTGCCTGCCCAGGCTCGCCTTTCTCCTCCTTCCGTGCCCGGGGCCCCGGCTGAGCTGCGCCTCCCCCGCCCCCCGATCGTGCCGGCGGTGGCGGCGGGGGGGGCGCGCCTTGGCCCGGACCCGACCGACCCCACCCTCGGGGCGGGAGCGACTCGATCTAAGCCTTCTTCCTCCTTCGTTTTACTTTTGTTTGCCACTATTGGCTCTTTTCCCCTTTTCTCCCCTTTTCCCTTTCAGACTAAGGGATGCTCTTCCTTTTGCTTTGCTGCGGGGCTCCGCTGACACGCTGACACCAGAAAGAGCCTCGCATACTCCAGCTCACCTGAGCACCCCGAGTATTTATCCTCGCGTCTACGGGAAATCAAACTTGATATTAATCTCTTATCCCAACTACCAAACTCGGGCCTCGTCTGATTGTCCTCTAGTTCATACCGCGGCCAGATCTTTTCTGAGAGTCCAATAAGCTTGCATTTGAAAAACAAGGCTCCCCCGGTAAGGGCTCCCCAGTTTCTCAGTGCTAATCCCAGGGGACTGTTTCTCGGGATATTATCACTACAACACTCGCAGCAGAATATACACACGGAATTTTAACAGTTCTGAGTAGAAATTAAAAGACCCAACGAGCGAGAGAAAGAGCGAGATTCCAATCGCGGCGCTCCGGAGCGGCGCTGCGGGAACGATCCCCTGCGCCAGCACTGCCGGCCCCAGGCCAAGCCCAGCCCCGCAATCCAACCCCGCTGCTCACAGCGCCCGCCCTCCCCGAGCCCGGGGCGCAGCGAGCACCGCACCCGCTGCGCTCCTGAGCACAAAACGCCCCTTCCCACCGCCCCCACCCGATAAACGCAGCGCCCCTGCAGCCGCTCACGCCTCTCTCGCTCCTGCCGAGCTTCTCGGCCTCCCGCACCCTCGGCACCGCACCTGGGCCCCGCCAGTGCCGCGGGCTGGGGGCAGCAGCTGCACCTTCCTCTGCCTCTGCTCCAGCCTTGCCCGGGTGCCTCGGCTCCCTTCGTGCTCGCCACAAACTGATGCCTGCACAAGGCTGGCCTAGAACAGAGGCCAGACGCGGTTACACAGTAAAGCAGGCATTTGTTAAAAGGCCTCCATGGATACACCTTGGGCAGAACGAGAGCCCAGCCAGGGCTACGCCCAAGATGAACCAAAATGGCCCCAAAATGGACGACCGGTCACGAGGTCTGGCACTTTTATAAGTTCTGCTCCATTTGCATATTGGGGTTAATTGTCCAATTATACCTTTAGCTGATGAAGTCCCATCCTTCTTGTTTTTCTCTCTTCAGTCCACGTTGTTTATGCTCTTGGGCCTGAGGTTTGGATTATTTGTCCTTGGGTTCCCAGCCAGAGCAGGAATTGTTTTGTCTCCCTGCTCTGTGAACAGAGCTCAGCATCCCTTAATATGAAGCCCAGACCCACAGAGTAAAGCAGCACAGAATCTGAAAAAGAGAAAAGCCAAAACCTGAGGCATCAAATCCATGGGACCCCCCCCACTCAGCAGACCCCCCCCCCCAGCACTCCCCAGGCCCCCCCATCGATTAAACCCCCCCAAAACATCCCCAGGCCCTCCTCCCTCGGCCCCCCTGTGCCCCTGGCCTGTGTTCTCACCTGGGAAACTCCAGGTGAATCTTTGGGAATTCTCAACTGGGAAGCCCCAATTCCCTTGAAATCTTACCTGGGAC
>NC_071660.1:524565-622000 GCF_012460135.2 Molothrus ater
CCACAGTGGCCACCGCCACCACCAGGCCAGGAACAGGAAGGTTACAGCCATGCCCTGGGCGACAGCTGGGGAAAACCTGGACGGCCGCAGAATGGGAGCTGCCACTGGCCCTGGATATGGAGGCAATGGCTGCACTTGAGGCCCGGGTGGTGGTGGTGGCAGCAACGAGGTGCTGGTGGCCACCGTGGCCATGAGAGAGGCCGTGGTGTTGACCAACCAGGGGATGGCATCCACCAAGAGGAAATGGCAGGTGGAGGAGGCCCTGGGGGACTTGGTGACTGCGTGTAACAAAGCCACCGTGTTCCTGCAGGAGCTGCAGCGCTGGCTCAGGGCATCGAGGCCACCCTGGAGCAGACAACGGACACATCCCTCGATGTCCCCGAGCCCTTGGTGGCCGTGGTAGATGAGGCCGAGCAGCTGTGGGAGCGGAGCACCCACAAGTTCATTTGTAACCTGCTGGGGAGACTTAAGGAGATCCAGCATCTCCTCTTTGGTCCCACTGGTGGCCCTGGTGACCGCAGACACTGAGCAGGAGCAGACTCTGTTGGGACCAGGAGCAACCCCAGGTGTGGGGCCAGGGACATCCCCAGGGCTGCTCCCATGGTCTGAGGGGGACACAAAGAGGATTTGGGGTTAGGGTGTTTAGGGTGATTTAAATGGGAGTTTAGGGGGGGAAAAAAAATCAGGATTTTGGGAGAAAATACAGGGAGTTTGAGGGTGGAAAAATTAGAATTGGAGGGGAAAAATGAGAATCCAGTTTGTTGTATGGGTGAATAAGGTGAGGAATTCATGGATCTTTAATTTCCTCTGGAAAGCAGGTACATGGATTCAGAGCTATCACATTCTAACTGGATGTTTTACTGGGTTACTTTAATAATGGCACTTACGGTAAAGAAATGACACTGGGGGAAATTTTCTCCCAACCCTTTGACCATCTCTTTGGATCTGCCCCACCAGTTTTTGAAGGGATCAGATCCACTCTAAATACTACTGACATCATATAGTGGCTGGTATTGTTGATAGGCCTGTTCTAGTTAGCATTTAGAGGTAAGATAAGATTAACCTGGATAACCACCCTGACACCTACCCCAGAGCCTAGGGATGCAGCCCCAGGGCCTGGCCCTGCCCCACAGCCCACCTCAGCTATAAACTACCCAGATTGGATGGGGGTTCTGGTGAAGGAGATACACGAGATGGGACAGATGCTAAAGGAGTATATTTCCCCAGCTGGTGAGAAGCCCTCCCATACCTCAAAGAGGGAGAGTCTAACACTGCAGCAGTGGAACATACAAGTGTTACAAGTGCCCCAGATCCAGCTGAACTGCAAAGGCAGTCACAGCTAGCAGCAGTTGCCCCTATAGAAACAAGGAGATCTAAGATGACATCAGAGCACCCAGATAAGGGAGGGCCTTCACAACCCACAGGAGACCCAGAGGTTGCAATCATCACTGAGTCCCTGACGAACTAAAGTCTCCGAAAGCTGCAAAAAGACATTGTACGATGGGGATGTGAGACTTATACAACCTGGCTACTTTGGGTCTGGGACCTTATGGGTACACGTGGGCAACTGGATGGTGGTGAGGCAAGGAATTTGGGACCCTTGACCCAGGACTCAGGTGTGAATGTGATTTTTGTAAGGGAGCCAGGGTCCCTGTCCCTCTGGGAGTAGCTTTTAATGAGTGACAGAGAGAGGTTTGTCCACAGGGAGAGAATGTAGAAGTGCCACCATAGAATGTGCTGGAAGACCCTTGAGAAAGGAATCCAACAGCTGAGAGAAGTAACAGCATTGGAGGGACTCTTTGGGAGGGATGGACAGCATGAAAATGACCCCGACAAGGTCGGGTGCACAGGGTAAATGTTGTGGAGCCTGGCAAATCTGGGGCCATCTCAATACACCACCTTCATTGCAACGATTGATGCCGATACCAACCGAGAGACAGTGGGCTCTGTCGCCAACAAGCTCAGAAATGATGAGAGTGTGATCAATGGCCCGATGCAGGCTCATGTCTCTGCTGTGGTCAAGGAACTCAAAGAGGAGATGAGGGAGGAGGTGAGGCGGAACAATTCCCACATCCCACCTGTGCAAGTCACAGGCCCCAAAGTCAGAGCCCAACGTCCCCCAGCTAGACAGAGAGGGGACACCCCATGGGCTGACCTATGGTTCTTTCTGCGTGACTATGGGGAAGGCATGGGAAGGTGGAATGGGAAACAAACTTCTGTCCTGGCAGCATGGGTGCATCAACTCTAGGAGGGAAACTCTAATTGGGGGAGTTCCACTAAAGTGAAGGTACCTCTAGCATGTATGCCCAGGAAAGAAATAATAACCAGGGTTAGGGGGGCCCTGCCTGTAGCCAGGAAGAGGCATGGGAAAACCAAATTTTCTGGTTGATGTGGATCCAATGGCCTGGCACATAAGAACTACAAAAATACGACGCCTTAGTTGATACTGGTGTGCAGTGTACCCTTATACCATCGGGACATGTGGGGGCAGAACCTGTTTCCATTGCCAGGGTTACAGGGGAATCACAGCAATTGACCCTGTTGGAAGCTGAGTTGAACCTGACTGGGAAGGAGTGGCAGAAACATCCTATTGTGACTGGCCCAGAGGCCCCGTGTATTCTGGGTATCGACTTCCTCCGGAACAGCTTTACAAGGACCCAGAGGGACTCAGGTGGGCTTTTGGAATAGCTGCTGTAGAGGCAGAGAACATGAAGCAGTTGAACACCTTGCCTGGACTATCAGAAAGCCCATCTGCAGTAGGACTCCTGAGAGCAGAAGAGCAATGAGTGCCAATTGCCACCTTGATGGGGCACCTCTGGCAGTTTTGGACGAATTGGGATGCCGCGATCCCAATGCACAAAATGATCCATGAGCTGGAGAGCCAAGGGGCATACAGCAAAACCCACTCACCCTTCAACAGTCCCATCTGGCCTGTGTGCAAGTCTGACAGAGAATGGAGATTGACTGTGGACTATCTTGTGTATTCAGGGACTGTGCCTTGAATGAAAGGACTCCACCGCTGAGCGCTGTAGGGGGATACAGTATGGGTAAATGAAGGTGGTGTAGAATGTAATCTTATCCCCTAAAGAGTTGCAGCTGAACCAATTACTAAAGATTAGGAGCAGGCCTGATGTTAACAGGCCACACCTGTAGCCAATAAGAAGAGTGTTATAAAAGAGTGGATTGGTGGGAACGGGAGTCAGTTGGCTGCTGTGAGGCCAAGGAAGAGTCAGTGCCTAGAGGAGCTGCCTACCAGAAACATCAAGGAGGTACGAAACTCCAGCAATATGGAACCCTTGCAATGTAATGACAATAGAACTTTTGCAATATGACAACAGACTGCTGCTGTGCCAGACATGCTGGAACTCCAGTATGAGCTGCAGTCCAAGCCAGCAGAGTGGTACGCCACCATTGGCATTGCTAAAGCATTTTGCTCCATTCCTCTGGCAGCAGAATGCAGGCCTCAGTTTGCTTTCACCTGGAGGGGTGTGCAGTACACCTGGAACCGACTGCCCTAGGGGTGGAAGCACAGTCCTACCATCTGCTATGGACTGATCCAGAAAGCACTGGAAAAGGGTAAAGCTGCAGAACACCTGCAGTACCTCAATGACATCATTGTGTGGGGGAAAACAGCAATGGAAGTATTTAAGAAAGGAGAGAGGATCATCCAGATTCTGCTAGAAGACTTGAGGCTTCTCCATCAAGAACAGCAAAGTCAAGGGACCTGCTTGTGAGATTCAGTTCCTAGGAGTAAAGTGGCAAGATGGGCAGCAGCAGATTCCTACAGATGTCATCAACAAGATCACAGCAATGTCTCCACCATCCAGCCAGAAGAAGACACAAGCTTCCCTAGGTTCCATAGTTTTTTTGGGGAATGCAAATTCCTGAGCCCTCTTTACCTGGTCATCCGAAGAACAATTTCCACTGGGGCCCTGAATAGCAACAAGCCTTTGCCCAGATCGAGCAGGAGATCGCTCATGTGGTTGCCCTTGGCCCAGTCAAGACAGGATGAGAGGTGAAGAACGTGCTTTACTCTGCCTCCGGGAACCATGGTTTGTCCTGGAGCCTTTGGCAGAAGGTGCCTGGGGAGACTCAAGGTTGACCCCTGGGATTTTGGAGTCGAAGCTACAGAGGGTGAGAAGCCAACTACACTCCCACAGAGAAGAAATCTTGGCTGCCTATGAAGGAGTCCAAGCTGCCTCAGAGGTGATTGGTACAGAAGCACAACTCCTTCTGGCACCCCCACTACCGGTGGGGGTGGATGTTCAAAGGCGAGGTTCCTTCCATTCACCATGCCACCAGTGCCACATGGAGCAAGTGGATTGCTCTCATCACACAGCGCGCCCATATAGGTAAACTGAATCGCCCTGGGATTCTGCAGGTAATTACAAGTTGGCCTAAAGGTGGAAATTTTGGAGTCACAGATGAAGAACACGAACCAGTGACACGGGCTGAAGAGGCTCCTCCATATAACCAACTGCCCCCAGAGAGGAACGCGCTACGCTCTTTTCACTGATGGTTCCTGTCACATCTTAGGGATGAACTGGAAGTGGAAAGCAGCCGTATGGAGCCCCACACGACAGGTCACAGAGGCCACTGAAGGAGAAGGTGGATCAAGCCAACTTACAGAACTCAAAGCTGTTTAACTGGCCCTGCACATTGCAGAAAGAGAGAAGTGGCCAAAGCTCTACCTCTACACTGATTCATGGATGGGAGCTAATGCTCTGTGGGGATGGCTGGAGAGGTGGAAAGAGTCCAGCTGGCAGTGTAGAGGAAAACCAATTTGGGCTGATGAATGGAAAGATGTCGCTACAAGGGTAGGGAGGCTACCTGTGAAAGTCCGCCATGTAGATGCCCATGTCCCCAAGAGTAGAGGTAATGAGGAGCACCAAAACAATGAGCAGGTAGACCAGGCTGCAAAGATAGAGGTGCCCAAGATAGACCTAGATTGGGAACACAAGGGAGAGATATCCCTAGCTAGATGGGCCCATGATGCCTCAGGCCATCAGGGCAGAGATGCCACCTATAAGTGGGCACGAGACCGAGGGGTGGATCTAACCATGGACAGTATTTCACAGGTTATCCATGACTGTGAGACGTGTGCTGCCCTCAAGCAGGCAAGCAGTGCAAGCCAAGCCCTATGGTATGGTGGGCGGTGGTCCAAGTACAAGGATGGGGAGGCCTGGCAGATTGATTCCATCCCACTGCCCCAGACACGCCAGGGCAAGCGCTACGTGCTGACCATGGTGGAAGCCACCACTGGATGGTTGGAAACCTACCCTGTGTCTCATGCCACTGTCTGGAACACCATCCTGGGCCTGGAAAAGCAGGTCCTGTGGAGACATGGCACCCCTGAGAGGATTGAGTCAGACAATGGGACTCATTTCAAAAACAGCCTTATCAACACCTGGGCTAGCGAACATGACATTGAGTGGGTGTACCATATCCCCTACCATGCACCAGCTGCAGGAAAAGTGGAGAGGCATAATGGACTACTAAAAACCCAGTTGAAAGCTTTGGGTGGGGGATCTTTCAAAAATTGGGAGCAGCATTTAGCATAGGCCACCTGGTTAGTTAACACCCAAGGTTCCACCAACCGAGGAGGTCCTGCCCAGTCTGAGTCCCTGAATGTAATAGATGGTGATAAAGTCCCAGTGGTACATGTCAGAGGTTTGTTAGGGAAGACTGTGTGGATCAATTCTGCCTTGAGTACAGACAAACCCATTCGTGGGGTTGTCTTTGCTCAGGGACCAGGTTGCACATGGTGGATAATGCAGAGAGATGGAACAACACGATGTGTACCTCAGGGAGATCTGATTGTGGGGTGAGAATGATATGCAAATATCACTGTTCGTTGGATGTTACTGCCATTGTCTGTACATTAAACCATACAGACATGAGACAGACGGAAATGTGTAAGTGCTGAAGGTCTGAGCAAGTGGAAGATGGAGCTTTGAGTGAGTAAAGTGAAAGGGGGGAATCCTGCAGCTCTGTAGGGGCCTGGATTCAGTGGTCCAGTGTGGGGATGTGATAAGGGCATGATGGGTATTGCTTGTAAATTTTGGGGGAACAGATGGAAATTTTGTGTGAATAAATGCATGATGTGTGGTAGTATTTTGATGATACAGGGATAAGGGGTGGAATGTCCTAGGGTGACATTATGATGCTTGTATCCCCATTCATGTGTTCTGTTTATGCTGGATATTATGTTCTGTGCCTTTAAGAGGCTCTGAAGAGGGAAAGTTTTGTTTGGGTTTTCTTATCAGCCTGGCGGGACACAGAGGCAGGGCAGTACCATAGTGCTGCTTTTGCTTTTTTGCTTTTGCTTTTCGCTTTGCTCTCTTGCTCTTGCTTCTGCTTTGCTTCTGCTTGCTCTTGCTTCTGCTCATTAGCTAGTTTAGCTAAACAGTCCAAATTTCTTCCTGAATTGTCTCTCCTTTCCTTTGTTGAACCAACTTGAACCTGCTCTGGTCTGGGACCTGGGAACACTGAGAGTTTGCACCCTGTGGCCTGCAGCAGCTGCCCCGCACCTGAGGGACTGATAACAGAGCGACCACCCCCAAGAGAGACTTTCTGAATTTGTCATCTTTTTCAGAGTGCTGTCATCCGGTACTGTTCATTTTGTGTGCTGGGGGGTGCTGTGCCTGTTAAATAAACAGGTTCTTTCCACTTCTCTCTGAGGAATTCTTCCCGAACGGTTGAGGGGAGGGACCGTGTGGGTTTGCTTTCTGGAGGGGCCCCCCTTTAGAGATTCTCTCCCAAATTTGCCCTAAACCAGGACACCTAAGTAGTGGAAATGTTATGGTTTCCAAAGCAGTTTTGAAATGGTTTGTTCACTGGATATATTTAATTTCCCTCAGTTTACCCAGCAGAATGTTAATTCTGTCTCTGCCTGGGACAAAATTGGAGCCTTGTTAACAGTGAAAGTGGAACAGGGAGATGGGACAGTGTCTCAATTTTTTCCTGTATTCCTTGTGATTCGAAAAGAAGTGCTAAAGAAGGATTTGAAAGGCCAGCCAGAGCAAATCTCCCTCTCCCACAGCTTCTCCTACCCCTCCTCCCAAACCCTCTGCCCTGAACTGAGAGAGACGAGCAAGGCTCCCCGGCAGTCACAGGGTACCTGGCACTGCCACTGTTTCCCCGGCCTCCCACCTCCCTCTCAGTACCCTGGCTCTGGCAGCTGTGACAGAGCACCTTCCCTGTACCCCTCTAACCTAGTTCCTCTTACCCTGATTTCGCGTTCTGACCCCCCCCAATCCCCAAAATGGCTACGATCACATGGTTGGCATTCAGGATAATGCTGACTGCATGGTCAGAGCCCAAAATGGTGGCATCCAGGTGTTTGAGCCTTCAACTTACCCTCTTCTCCCACAATCCCTTTCACCCACCTGTCTCCTCCCCCAACCCCTTCCTTGCCTTGGACCCTCCTCCCCCCCATCATGTCCCCACCCTCCATGATGTCACCCTGCATCCCTGCCCCTGGTTCCCATGGTTGCCCTGCCCCCCTGCCTGTTCCTGTTTCCCACACCGCTTTGCCCGGGTCCCAAGAGGGTATGGCCAAGGGCTGGGGGGTGGGCCACTGCCTGGTTCCAACAGGTGTGGGCAGAGGGGTGTTCCCCACCTGCTTCCCAAGGGAGTGGGGCTGGGGTGGGGGTTATTCCCTTGTCTGGTTCCCATGAATGTGGGACTGGAGGAGGAGGGGGTGGTCCCCCTGCTGGCTCCCACAGGGGTGGGGCTAAAAGGGAAAACCCTGGGGCTCAAAACCAGGAGGAAGAAGTAATTCCCTTGGTAGCCTCTGTTCAATACACAGGTGGTAGAGGCGGCCCTAGAACCTACCAGCCCTTCTCCTATCTGACAAAGTGTGAGTTATGTAAAAGTGAGTTAGAATTCGGGAGAAATAGCAAAATTTTTAGAAGTATGATGAGAGCCACGTTAACATCCCTTGAATTTGTTCCTACTGACCTCCTAGATCTTTTCCAGTGCCTGCTTATCCAGTCAGAATTTGATCTATGGGAAAGCTCCTGGAAGAGATCTCTCAGGGATCTCTTGGAGGAACTTAAACCCTTCAGGATGACAAGGATTTAGAAAATAATAACATCACTTATGAACATTTGTGTGGTGAGGGGTTAAGCCTGAAGACCAAGTTTAGGTGTTATCAAAATTCATTCTAGATAAGATTTCAAAGGCTGCAGATAAGGCTTTTAACCAGCTACCAACTGCTGAAGCTAGTGGTAGTTTCCTTGACATTAAACAGTCTCCTTAGAAAGTTTCTTGCAGTTTGTTGACCAGCTCTGTGCATAGGTTGAGAGACAAGTACGGGACCCCAAGACACAGATGGAGATAGTGAAAGAGATAGCACAGAGGAATGCCAATGAAGTCTGCAGCAGGGTGCTCCTGGGACTGCCTCTCAACCCCCCACCTACACTGGCAGAGATGATCGAAGCCTGTGCTAGGAAGGCAGAACTGTTTGCTGCACGGGAGGCGTGGTCAAGGCTGACAAACCCAGAGACTGTGGCAGCTGTATCTCCAGGAGTGAGGAGGCAACAGTTGTCACCAGAGCAACTTCAACATGTGTGGAGAGCTTTGTGGATAATTGGCTAGCTGAGAAGGGCCACTTTGATGTGATACCGTTGGATAAGGATAGGGGAAACAAGCTGGGGATTAAGTAATAAGTGTCCAATCACTGACAGAGGTCATGGTGACCTTCGCTGCAACAGGAAGATGGGGGAGAAAATCGTTTGCCAGAAAATGAAGATAGCCTAGGTAGAGTAGCTATAAGAATGTAAACATAGAAACAAAATAATCATTAGAGCATAGAAGTAGGTGTGGTTGATCTAAGTGTGCTTTAACCAATAATGAGCTCAGCTTTTGCAATATGTATAAGCTTCATTAACACCAATATAAATATGTGTGAGTTTTCAATAAACTTGGGGATTTGCTGTTCACACACATATTGTGTGCTGCAATTCTTCCGCCGTTCACGACAAATGGTGACCCTGAGACGTGTTCGCCGGTAGCCACGGTGGATCGGTGTAAGGAGTTCAGGTCCTGTCGCAGCAAGGATGGCGAAAGCACTGCTGAAAAAGGGAAGGTGCCGCGCCCTGGGTGACCTCAACGGAGAGCCCGGCCGATACGTGCTGCCGAGACCTTGAAGGGCTGCAAGAAGCGCGCTGTTATCTTTAGCATGGATAAAGAAAGGCAAGCAGCATATGATTTATTTACTGGCTTTTTACAAAAGCGTCAGGTTAAGGGTATAGATTTGCAGAAAGAGCTTCATGGGTTGTTAGCTTATGGGTATGCACAGGGACTTTTTCAAAATCCTCACACAGTGCATGAGTTATCAGAGTGGCGTAAATTTGGGGATAAGTTGTGGCAGGCAGTCATAGATGATGAGATAAAACTGCAAAAAAGCTGGGAAAGTTGTGTGGCGAGTCGTGCATGATGAATTGTTGAAATATCAGGCAGAGGAAAAAGCTGCTCAGCAGGCTAGTGCAGCCCATGAAAAAAACAGGAATTATGGGGACTGGTTTGGTTCCCCGTTACCCCCTGTTACGCCCACAGTCAATCTGCCGCCGGCATCGCCTTCTGCTTTAAACAGCAGTTCCCCACTGACATCGGCGCCTGCTTTAAATAGCACTTCCCCCGCCGACATCGGTTCCTGCTTTACACAGCAGTCCACTGCCGGCACCGGCACCTACTTTAAACAGCAGCTCCCCGCCGACATTAGCTCCTGCTTTAAACAGCAGCTCCCCGCCAGTATCAGCACATGCTTCAGGCAGCAGCTTCCTCCCGCGTGTACTCCAACAATGCTGTCTGCACCGCCTGCCCCGGTGTCAAACCCTACACCTCCTCCGCCTAGTAATGCGCCCATCCCCGGGTCAGTGAGTGACCTAGCACGGGCCGTTGCACAGCAGCGAAGGGAGGCATGGGCAGCGGTAGCAAAAGAAATCATGGACACGGGGGATGACGAAGCGATATCAGCTGCTATGGAATTTGCCTGTCCAGTGGTTTATTCTCCCCTGGCGGGGGGAGGGTTTCAAGCTACAATAACTGCTTTGGATTGGAAATTGTTATCACAGTTACGATCCACGGTTAGTCAATTTGGAGTAACCAGTGAGCCCACAAAACAAATGCTGGATTACATCTGGGGCACTCAGGTTTTGCTGCCGGCAGATTGCAGGGCGTTAGTAAAGCTCATTTTTACTCAGCATCAACAGCTTTTGTTCAATGCACATTGGCAAACGATCTGTCAGCAATGTGTTGCAATAGTACAGCAACCAGGAGACCCGTTATATGGGGTAACCCTGGAAGAATTAATGGAGTTCGGGCCTTTTCTTTGAACGGAAGCACAAGCATTAATTGGTCCTGAAAAGTGCAGGGAAGCTATGCGGTTGGCGCGTTTAGCTATCGACAGAATTAAGGATCTGGGAGGAATTCCTTCTTACATGGGAATAAAGCAAGATAGAGATGAGTCATTTGGAGCTTTTATAGATAGGGTAGCCAACGCTATTGAACGGGCAGGAGTCCCTGAATTCATGAAAGGGACCTTGCTAAAGCAATGCGCTCTTCAGAACAGCAATCCGCCTACCAAGAATGTGTTAAATACCCTGGGAGCTAATTGGTCTATAGAGGAAGCTTTAGAACGGTTAGCAAATGTTCCAGTAGGATCACAAGCAATGCTAGTAAATGCTATTAAAGAGCTAGGAGTCAGGTTACAGAAACAGGCAGAGACTTCACAGAATCAGATGCTAGCAGCCCTCACCCTGCTCCAGGCAGCAGCAATAAATACTCCATGAGCTCCAGCTGCTGGCCGATTCAAATGCTACCGTGTGGAGGTACGGGCACACGCGATGGGCTTGTCCCGCAATCAGTGTTCGGTGTCACAATTGTCGCCTGGATACCCACAACACCGGAGCCTGCAGGCGCCACTCGGGAAACGGGAGAGCCAGCGCGCCCACCAGCCGCCGCACCCAGACACAAGTAGCTGCTGTCACCGCTTCAGCTCAACCTGCCTCCAGCCAGCCACCGCCGGGAGCCTCGGATTGGATGTGGCAGCCGCAACAACAGTAACCCTGATGACCACCCATCCGGAAAAGGTTCCAACTGGAGTAAAGGGACCACTCATTATTGATGGATTACCTATGGGAGCTTTGCTTTTAGGTCGTTCCTCGGCTACCATGATGGGATTATTTGTTTTATCTGGAATAATAGACGCTGACTATACAGGGGAGATTTCTATTATGGTGCATACTCTTTTTCCACCTATGCAAATCGAAAAAGGACAAAGAATAGCTCAATTGATTCCTTTGCAACAGTTGGCTAAAACTATACCCCCTCGTCAAGCACAGTCGAGAGGAGAGCATGGGTTTGGTTCCACTGGGGGCTTACTCATTTAACAATGAATCTGAATGAACGACCAAAGCGCACTGTAATATTGGATTATCGGGGTGAAAAGCAAACCTTGGTAGGATTATTAGATACTGGCGCAGACTCCAGCATTGTGAGTCCGGATTTTTGGCCCCACAACTGGCCATTGCAGTCATCCACAATGCCAGTAACCGGAGTTGGAGGCCTGACACTTGCAAGAAACACACCCATGCTATCTGTGACTATTGATGGCAAAACTGTGTGGAGTGTTTTATCAGTTGTACCTTTGCCTCCTACTGTGCAGTGCCTTATTGTCGGGACATTTTGGCTCAGATGGGAGTAGTATTGACGAATGAACACCCTTTGGGCTAAAGGCCATTGCATGGACTTTCCCAATCCCATTAACCTGGACCACGGACGTTCCAGTATGGGTTAAGCAGTGGCCATTAAAAAGGGAGAGTCTTGAACAGGTTCACATACTGGTACATGAACAATATAAACAAGGACATTTACAGTTGTCAACAAGCCCATGGAATACCCCTATCTTTGTTATTAAAAAGAAGTCAGGGAAGTATCGCTTAATACATGATCTGTAAATGAACAAATGGAGCCTATGGGAGCCTTACAACCAGGATTACCTAATCCGGCTATGTTGCCAAGGGACTGGCCACTTTTGATTATTGATCTGAAGGACTGCTTCTTTACTATTGCTCTTCATCCTCGAGACACTTGGAGATTTGCATTTACTCTGCCAGCCCTAAACAGGAGAGAGCCGGACAAAAGATTTGAATGGGTTTCTCTTCCCCAGGGCATGCGCAACAGCCCCACCTTGTGTCAACTGTATGTTGACACTGCTTTACAACCCTTACGGCATGCCTGGCCTGAAACAATCATTTACCATTACATGGATGATATCTTATTTGCGCAGCCAAAACCTTTTACAGGTCAACATATTCAAGCAATATATGATGCTTTGAAGCTTTATGGACTGACTGTAGCTTCTGAGAAAATTCAATTATCTGCACCTTGGAAATATCTGGGGTGGACACTTACTGATCAAATTGTTACTCCTCAGAAATTGCAATTAAACATTAAATTACATACATTGCATGATGTTCAAAAATTGCTGGGTGACCTGCAGTGGCTGTGCCCCATTGTCGGTATCCCTAATGAACTGTTAGATGAACTTCGACCTTTTCTAAAGGGAACTGATCCAGCACAGCCTGTTCGTATAACCTCTGAACAGGTTGAGACACTGCAACAGGTATTGGACTGTGTCACACAAGGCAGTGTTCGGAGACATGATCTTGATCTTCCCATACAGCTGACAGTTTGGTGTGGAACAAAATTTTTATTGGGTGCACTTACTCAGCATAACAGAAAAACGGGGCAGATATGGGCCTTGGAATGGATATCTCCTCCACTTCAACAACATAAAACCCTTCTTCAAAAAATTGAAATTTTAGCTGATTTCTCAAAAAGGGTCGTGAACGGGCGTTACAGGTTACGGGAAAGGAACCTGATCAGATACAGATTCCAATGAAGCAAGATACATTGACTGGTACCTAACAAACAGCATCGAATTACAAGAGGCCCTATTGGGAGCTGGTAGTGTGACTGCCACTGATGATATTCCCAATGTACCATTGAATTGGATAGGACAGTGGGGTTGGATTCAATGCCCAAAAAGATCACTAAAGCCCTTATCGGATGCTATAACTGCTTACACAGATGCAGGAAGAAAATCCAAAACTGCTGCAGTGACCTGGCAAGAAGGACAATGGCATCATCATATACTCCAAGCTACCAAGTTGGACACTTTGCAAACGATGGAGCTATTGGCTGTTGTATGGGCCATGATGCATTTCTCTGGACCTCTCAACATTGTAACAGATTCTTTGTATGTTGCAGGAGTGTGTGAGCGAATAGAGGATGCCTCTATAAAAGAGGTTCAGAACAGGAGGTTGCATGAACTCTTTATGCAGTTGCAGAGAGCAATTAAGCTAAGAAAGCATTCTTTTTGTGTTATCCATATCAGAAGTCACAAATGGGATATTGGTCTGGGAGAGGGTAACATGCGAGCAGATAAATTAGTCTCAATCAAACAAGCAACTCCGATTCCCAAGCAAACCATAGCCAGAGAGGCACACTCCATGTTCCACCAAAATGCAAAAGGCCTTCACAGAGAATTTCAGATATCTATGGAGGAGGCACGGGCAATAGTCAAAGCCTGTCCTATATGTAGTCATCATAATGGAGGCTGTGGATTAGGTCTGGGAGTTAACCCAAGAGGGCTGAGCACAAATGAGACCTGGCAAATGGATGTCACACATGTGGCAGAGTTTGGGAGGTTGAAGTACGTGCATGTTACCATAGACACTTACAGTCATTTTATATGGGCCACAGCACAGACTGGTGAGAAAGCAGGGCAGGTGGAGAGACATCTCAGTAGTTGTTTTGCAGTAATGGGAGTGCCACAGCGCATCAAAACAGATAATGGGCCTGCTTACTGTAGCAAAAGAATAAAGCAATTCATGCAAATGTGGGGGATAGAACACGTAACAGGCATCCCTAATTCTCCTACAGGGCAAGCGATCGTAGAGAGAGCAAATGGTACCTTGAAAAGATACTTGAGTAAATATATGGATACCAGAGAGCCACAAGAAAGATTGTTAAAGTGTTTGTTTGTTTTGAACCACTTGTGTGTTTTTGGGGAAAATAAGGTTCCTGCTGTGATTCGTCACTATGTACAAGAAACAGATGGTGTAAAGAAAGACGTATGGGTGAGATACAGAGATCCTAAAACAGGACAATGGCAAGGTCCTGCTGAGGTGTTATATTGGGGCCGCGGATATCTTTGTGTTTCTATCCCTACAGGATCTCTGTGGGTACCTGCTAAGTGGACCCAGCAGCTGTGTTTGATGGAACACCTCGATCAACTGAGCAAAGAGGATCGTCAGCGAGTGGAGACGAGGCTGTTGATCATCCTTCGACCAATACTTCTTAAACTGAAAGGACAGTGTGATGCTGCCATCGATCGAGTAGTTGATCGGTGCAAATCTATTGATAACATATTAAGCTTGCATTTAATGTTTTCTGATTTTGAATCTAAAGGGCCTAGGGATTTAGCTTGTATTAAGTGTCAAGATAGACATTGTGCTGCATGGGTACTGCTTTTTTGTGGAGGTTGTCAGGAAACTAAGTGGGTACATCAATCTCGATTATCTGAATTGTGGTGTGGAAAGTGTAGTTTCTATTGGCAGTTTAACTCTTGGCAGAGAGATCTTAAATCGTTTACAGGACTACCTGGCCGCCAAAGGTTACAGTTGTATGAATCCCCAGAACAGAAAATCCTTGCATGGTTTAGATGGGAAACACAACATTTAGTCAAACGTGTTTTGGGGCTATCTCAGTCGTGTATTTTGCAGACTAAGTGTGGTAAAAATATTCCTCTGTCACAGTCAAGGGTGATAGGTCCTATTTCAGAAGGTCAGGATCCCAACCAAGTGTGGAAGGATTGTTTGAAGAACCTAAAGAAGCTAAATCTGAGAAAGAAGAGATATTCTTAAAAGTTTGTGACAGACATGATGGCTGGGTGGTTCAAAATAGTGCCTGGAAAGATCAGGGTGAGATGGAAACTTTATGCTATTGCTTTATTAATTTTTGCTTCTTTTGTGGACAGTGTAGACCATCAGGCATGGGCCCCACCTCAGCCCAAGACTAACATATGGGCCACCCTGGCAAAGTTAACTAAACAGGAGACTATTTGCCTGTCTTTGTCTTCTCCTGGCAATCCATTCACAACCTGTTTGGTTGGATTACCGGCAGATCCCTGGCTGTGCCCTTCACATGTACCAACTTGTAAGGTCAGCAATGCTAGGACGAGTGTGGATAATTGGGATCAGTGGATTTCCCACTTTCCTATGGCACCACAGGAACCCCAAGAGTTGGAGTTGTTAGGGTCAGTGATGGCAGATGCATGCATTCATTTTAACCATAGAAGCCTGCTGTCAGTCAAGAACCATTCTAATGTTGTAACTTCCAGCATGGCTGTCTACCGTAATGCATTGGCCTGGTGCAATTATACAACAAAGAGAGTGTCAGTCTCATCAAATGACCCTATTCAATTGCCAGCAGGATACTTCCTGATATGTAGAGACCGTGCTTGGGCCGGTATCCCATCAATGCTGCACGGGGGGCCGTGTACAATTGGACGGCTGTCTTTACTTACACCTAACATGTCCATGATACTAAATATGAGCCGCCATTGTAGAAGCAAACAAATGGCTCATGCATTTGCAGCAGACTGCTGGGATGATGTAAAGTTTTGGTCCCCAGCGGCCATAGTTGCAGCATCTTTCTTAACTCCAGGGGTATCAGCAGCACGTGCTCATGCTATTTTAAATAGGTTAGGGTGTTGGCTTGCTAAACAAACAAATACAACTTCTTTAGTGATTTCTAGTCTTTTGCTTGATGTTGATTCTATTCGCCATGCAACACTTCAAAATAGAGCTGCAATTGATTTTCTCTTACTTGCACAAGGCCATGGTTGTGATGAATTTGAGGGCATGTGTTGCATGAATCTCTCTGATCGTGCACAATCTGTACACTCACAGCTCTCTGAGTTGCGGAGGTTAACTGGAAACTTACAGGTAGAATCAGGCCTTGGTATTGATGGATGGCTCAAATCTTTAAGCTTAGGATCATGGTTACGCTCTATTGTTAAGGCTGGCATTATAGTAGCTATTGTAGCTTTTTTGTTAGTATTAATTTTACCGTGTTTTTGTATATGCTTACAGAATATGGTGCAAAAGATGATAGCTACCACATTTAATCAAACCATGCTTGTTCAACAGAAAAACGGGGGAAATGTGGAGAGCTTTGTGGATAATTGGCTAGCTGAGAAGGGCCACTTTGATGTGATACCGTTGGATAAGGATAGGGGAAACAAGCTGGGGATTAAGTAATAAGTGTCCAATCACTGACAGAGGTCATGGTGAACCTTCGCTGCAACAGGAAGATGGGGGAAGAAAATCGTTTGCCAGAAAATGAAGATAGCCTAGGTAGAGTAGCTATAAGAATGTAAACATAGAAACAAAATAATCATTAGAGCATAGAAGTAGGTGTGGTTGGTCTAAGTGTGCTTTAACCAATAATGAGCTCAGCTTTTGCAATATGTATAAGCTTCATTAACACCAATATAAATATGTGTGAGTTATCAATAAACTTGGGGATTTGTTGTTCACGCATATTGTGTGCTGCAATTCTTCCGCCGTTCACGACAAACATGTCATTTGCTTCAGAAGCAAAAAATCAGGACACTTTGCCCAAGACTGCCCTCAAAGCCAGCAACAAAAGACACCCTTCACACCAAAAAACTAGGACACAAGCGCATGCCCGCCCCATGCCACGACATAAATGCAGCGGGCTTCCCTAAGGGGAAAACCTCCCTCAAAACAGAAAAGGGGGAGGAAGGGAAGAGGGGTGCAGGAAAGCAAAATAACTGTATACAGAATAAAATCTGGCAGCCTCACAAGCATTTCAAGCTTGTGACCACCAAAGCTTTTGTTTTCACGTCTACCCAGTGGATGGCCATTGGAGTGGACCTACCAGAGGACTCGCAGAACTTGACAAAAGATCACACAAAATTGGACAATGAGTACTTTGTTATTGGGGACACTGCACACACACCCATGGAGATTGAGGTGGCTCCCATGACTATCAAAGGTAACATACCTAACCTCATTCTCCTGGCATGCTGTCCACAGCCACCCTTCTATTTGGCCAAGGAGCAAATCATTGCCCAGGCCATTCTTGTTCCAGCAGAAATTTCAGTAGATGACAAGGCACCGGGTGTATACTGGGCAGAAGTGGTTGGTGAGGACAAACCCATTATGGGATGCAACCTAATGCATGGAGCAGAACATCTCCATGTAGAAGGGTTGCTTGACACAGGGGCAGATGTGACAATCATACCTGAAAGGTTGTTGCCGTCACATTGGGATTTGCAGTCCGTGGCTGGTAAAATCCAAGGTGTAGGAGGAGTTACATTGGCAAAGGTATCAAAAAGCATTGTGCAAATTGAGGGACCAGATGGAAAACTGGCCAGTGTCCACCCATTTCTCACCGATTACAAAGCTCCCTTCGGGGGTAGAGACACCATGTCGCAATGGGGGATCAAATTGGTCATCCCTAAGACACACCAGGATTTTTAGAAGTGGCCACTGTGGAGTGCCTTGCCCACAAGTTAACATGGCTGGATAATGATCCAGTCTGGGTACAACAGTCGCCACTCAGTAATGAAAAGATAGAGGCACTCGAGGAGCTTGTGGAAGAACAATTGGCTAAAGGACACATTGAATGGACAACTAGCCCCTGGAATTCCCCAGTCTTCATAATAAAAAAGCCAGGGAGGGATAAGTGGCGGCTCCTCCATGATTTAAGAGAAATGAACAAGAGAATTGTGGACATGGGGTCTCTCCAACCAGGGATGCCCTCCCCAACGATGCTCCCCCAAAATTGGCAATTGGCTGTCGTAGACATCAAGGACTGTTTCTTCCATATTCCCCTAGACCTGGAAGATGCACCACGGTTTGCCTTCTCGGTTCCTACCATCAATCGAGAAGCCCCAATGAAGCACTACCACTGGAAAGTATTGCCTCAAGGGATGAAATGCAGTCCATCCATCTGCCAGGGGTACGTGGCTTCATTGCTGTCCCCAGTGCGCGCCCAGAAAAAAGAGGCAATCATCCTACACTACATGGGTGATGTGCTTGTGTGTGCCCCTGATGACACAATACTCCAAGACACACTTGACCTAGTGGTTAAAGTTTTAACCTCTGCTGGATTCCAACTGCAGGAAGACAAGGATCAGAGGATGCCACCTTGGAAGTGCCTGGGCTTGGAAATCACTGCATGGACCATTGTTCCGCAGAAATTGGAAATTAGGAGTGATCCCAAAACCGTAGCAGATCTCCATTCCTTGTGTGGGTCTTTGAACTGGGTCAGGCCTTGGCTAGGCCTCACCAACAAGGACCTAGCTCCCCTTCTCAATTTACTGAAGGGAGAGAGAGAGCTAACTTCTCCCAGGGAACTGACCCTAGAGGCAAAAACTGCCCTCCAAAAAGTGCAGAAGGCTTTGGCCTAGAGGCAGGCTCATCATTATCAGCCTGAGCTGCCTTTTGAATTCATTGTTTTGGGGAAGTTACCACACATACATGGGTTGATATTCCAGTGGTTTAAAGGGCAGAAGGATTCACTTCTAATCATAGAGTGGGTTTTCCTCTCCCATCAGCAGTCCAAAACCATCACACAGCCAGAGGAGCTGATAGCTCAGCTGATCTGGAAGGTCAGGGTAAAATTGTGTGAGCTGGCTGGTTGTGACTTTCAGTGTATTCACCTTCCAGTCAAACTTTCTAAGGAGGGAAGGAACTCTCCTGAGAAGTTGACCAAAAAGATGTTCAAGGACCTGCTCCAGAGCAATGCCAGTCTCCAGATATCCCTGGACAGCTACAGTGGACAGGTATCAGTCCACGCCCTGTCACACAAGCTGTTCAACAAGGAATTCCACCTCATTGCTCCTGAGAAAAGGAGTCATAGACCACTCAAGGTGCTTACAGTGTTCACTGATGCGTCCGGGGCATCCCACAAGTGGGTGATGACTTGGAGAAATCCCCAGACCCAGCACTGGTAAGCTGATGTTGAGTTTGTGGAGGGGTCGCCCCAGATCACTGAACTGGCCGCAGTCGTGAGAGCCATTGAGAAGGTTTTGGAGCCAATTAATTTGGTTACCTGTCACCCTGGTTTTTTAAGATTTTCTAAGCCATCTGATGTTGACATTCTTATAGTGAACTTTCTCACACACTTTCTGTAAATAACTCATTGTTTTGCATTCCTTTATGGAGGAAGAGAGAGTTGATGGACTGTTGGTTTGGCCAGTGTCATTGGAGAGGTGCCACTGTCACCCTCCAATCCACTGTCACTTTTGGAAAACTATAAATGTTGGAGTCGGAAAATAAACTTCCCTTTCTTCCTTCACCTTGAGAACAGCGGTATGAGCTTGTGTTTTTTCGTGTCCGATAGTGACATCTGGTGACCGCCGAGTGTATTGCAGCCTAGGCTGAGACAGCGGACTGCGGTGAGGTCTTCCCCCCCTCTTTTTGGTGCTTTGCCTGCTGTTCTTGGGGTAATGGCAACCTCTGTGCTTTTCAAGGATGATTCCCTCATTTTGGATCTCTGGAGGGGGGTCCTAGAGTGGAAACAGGTTTCTGTTTCCTGGGATGATTTTGAGATTGATTCTGTGGGCCCGAGAGCGAGGGCTGTTTTTGGTCCCTGGGAAGGCGTTCTCCAGGGAGTCGTGGTCTCTTGTGAGGGTCCGCCTCATGGAGGCCCTCTTTGATGATTGTACCGTAGACGTGGGATCGCTGCATCGCTGCTGGTGCAGTGGAAAAAGTGTGAGGAGCTTTGGTAGGGGTCTGGTTCTTGTACCCCTCGGAGTTCCCAGGGGAGCCCTTCTGTCGCGGACGTGGACGAGGGGGAGTTTGAGTTTCTGTGCGATGTGGAGTCCCCCTCCCCGCCCTGGGACGGTGTGCTGGGGGTGGCGATTTTTCCCCTGGGGTGGACTGGGCTCACAGCCAGCTGGTCCTGGGTCCGGGGGGCGGAGCCCCGTGGGCTTCTGGGGGCTCTGTGGATTCGGCGGGCTGTCCTCACCAGGCCCCGCATGGGCGGCGGGGCGGGGGACGTGCTGCCCTCTCTTTGTGCCTTCCCGGCCTTTGAGGGTCAGCCTCTGCCTCAGCTTGAGTCTGATTCGGTGACGACTTTTTGACCAAATTGCGGGGTGTTCCCCATGAGCGCGGCCGGGGCAGGTTCGCTCGCCTCTGAGTCGGGCTCCTCAGCGGGGGATGGAGGGGGGGGGGTGACTTCACCTATCATCTCTGGGCCTGCGCAGCCTGCTGGGCATGCGCAGTCAGTGGAAGCAGCCGGGGCAGGGCGTTGGTCGGTGTTCTGTCCAGCCCCGCTCCGGCGAGCGGGCAGCCCGCCTCTCTCCGCTCGGTGGAGGCGGTGCCCGCTGTGGAGTCTTGCGGCTTGGGACGGCCTCTCATAGCGGGTGTGCCGGGCTCCCTTGTGCCGCCCCACAGTGACGCGGCTCCACGGGCCGTGCCCCTCTCGGCATCCCAGTCCTCCCCCGTGTCAGGGGCTGGGGACTCCGTGCCGGTCTCGTCCTGGCCCGCGCCGGATTTGTGGGCCGTGCCAGCACCTGCATCCGCCGAGGCACCCCCTGCCGGGGCTGCGGCACAACAGGGCGCTGAAGTGTTTATTACCTTTAGCACAACTGCTGACATGGCCAGCGGGAGGCTGGTGGGTGCCTGGGGCCATGGCGCTTCCTCATCAAATTATTGGATGCTTCTCTAGTGACAGGTGACCGTGCGTCCGAGGCATACCAAGCGTTTCTAGCAAGAGGCCAAAACCAAGACCGACGAGATGACTGAGCCTGTCTCCTCGCAGCATCTGCAGGGTCGCAGAGTGGGCTCCTTTGGCTCTGCCAGTGCTGCAGGGGCGCGGGGGCGAGTGGTGTTGACCTGGCTCCCAGTCAATCATCTCCTCTTGTCCTGGTGGGGCCCAAGGAACGGAACACAGCAAGTGCAGGGGTTTTGCCAGGAGGTCCCCAGGCTTTCCCTGAGCTCAGAGGCGTTGCTCATAACACCCATGACCCCCTTTCATATAAGCTGGAGAGGGAAGTCCGTGAAGCAGTTGCTCAGCATGGTTTGGGGTCTGCTGAGGTTATGCAGATTCTCCGGAGGGTTGCTACGGACGTGCTGACACCTCACGATCTCTGTTGTGTGGCGTGCTCTCTTTTTGACCCTGTGCAGTGTTATGTTTTTGAGACCAAGTGGGCTCGTTTGGCGGCCGAAGCAGTGATGCAGAATGCTGCGCTGGTGCTGCAGGACCCCAGGCGTGGGGTTGTTGCTGACATGCTGATGGGGACAGGGCTTTATGAAAATGTTCAGGGGCAGATTGGATTCAATCCCCTTGTGCTTGACCAGTGCCAGGCATTGCGCATGGCAGCGATTGTTCAGACCCTGGAAATGGCTGTTCTGAAGCAGCCGTTTGCAACCATTGTCCAGGGAAGTGATGGGCCTTTCATGGCATTTGTGGCAAGGCTGACTGTGTCTGTGGAGAGGCAGGTGCCTGATCCTGTGGCAAGGAGGGTTGTGATTGCAAACCTTGTGAGGTGTAATTGCAATGCTGCTTGTAGGAGGGTCATAGTGGCTCTGCCTGGTTTTCCTACTGTCTCCGAGATGGGGGAGGCCTGTACAGACATCGTTCCCCTGGGTTGGAAGTTGGCTGCCGTGGCTGCCGCTGTGCAGCCAGTTTGGGTGGCACTGCAGGGCGGGTGGCCACAGCAGGGGACTGCACAGGCTGGCAAGAAGGGGGGAAAGAAAGCACAGAAGGTCAAATTCCCCATGTTCTTGTGCGGTTGGTGTGGTAGGCCGAATCACATGTCCAGTGTTTGCAAGGCGACTGTTTGTGTTAATGGCCAGGCTTTGCCAGGCTCGGGAAATGGCAAGCGGAGCACGCAAGAGGGGCGTGTGCAGACACAAGCTTCTCTCCAGACCCCAGAGCCGATGAAGGTCTCCTTTGCCGGCTTGCAGCCAGCACCCGCGGATCAGCAGGTGTGGATGTCTGCACCGCAACAACAGTTGTGTTAGAGTCTTCTCAGATAAGCAAGGTTCCCCTGTATCCTTTGGTCCCTTGGGTGGGGGCATGAGTGCTCTCCTTATGGGGAGGTCTAGTTGCCACCC
Organism: Molothrus ater; assembly: GCF_012460135.2. NCBI lineage: Eukaryota > Metazoa > Chordata > Aves > Passeriformes > Icteridae > Molothrus > Molothrus ater. The sequence goes on from NC_071660.1 coordinate 546,735, forward strand.
TTCAGGGCATCATTGTGCACCTGGGGCTCATTGATGCGGATTTCACAGAACAGATTTGTGCCGTTGTCTCCACACCCAGCCCCCGGTCACTATCCCAGAAGGGATGAGGATTGCTCAGCTTGTGCCTTTTAAGTCCTCTGTTCGCAGGTCAGCTGACTGGTCACGTGGGGCTGGCGGTTTTGGCTCCACTGGGCCACCTCAAGTTCACTGGACTGCTGTCCTGACCAAGGACCGTCCCGAGATGCTGTGCACCCTGTCTGTTCCTGGTGCGACACCGTCGGAAATCCACCTCCACGGGCTTCTCGACAGCGGTGCTGATGTCACAGTTCTCTCCCTTGCCGCCTGGCCCCGGAGTGGCCCTTGGATCCGGTGGGGACGCCTGTCGCGGGCCTGGGAGGGATGGCACAATGCTACGTGAGCCAGCGGCCTGTGCTGGTCGTGAATCCAGAGGGACAGACGGCCTGGGTTAGGCCTCATGTTACTTCTACTCCTGCCAACCTCTGGGGAAAGGATGTTCTGTCAGTCTGGGGGATGTGCATCGGGACGGATTTTTGATGGGGGCCACTGCAATGAAGGGGACAGAGTGTCCTACACCTCCTATAGGGTGGCTGGTGGACAAACCTGTCTGGGAGAAGCAGTGGCCCCTCCCTCAAGATAAATTGGATGCCCTTCGGAATCTGGTGCAGGAGCAGTCGGACCAGGGTCATCTGGAGCCTTCTACCAGTCCCTAGAACACTCCTCTCTTCTGCATCAAAAAGAAATCTGGGAAATGGAGGTTGTTACAAGACCTCCAAAAGGTCAATGCCATGATGGAAAGCATGGGAACATTGCAGGCAGGCATGCCATTGCCTACCATGCTTCCTGCAGATTGGCTGGTCCTCATTGTGGATCTGAAGGATTGTTTCTTTACAATTCCTTTGCATCCCCATGACAGACCAAAGTCTGCCTTCTCAGTGCCAGCGATTAACGAGGCTGAGCCCGCACAGAGACATCAATGGAGGACTTTGCCCCAAGGAATGCACAATTCTCCCGCCATATGCCAATGGTATGTGGCCCGTGCTTTGTCTGGAGTTTTCGCAAGCAGTTTCCTGATGCCCATCTTTACCATTATATGGACGACATTTTGGTGGCTGCATCCACCCAGGATGAGCTGCTGAGGAGTCAGCCTCGGTTGCTCAATGCTTTGCATGCTCATGGGCTGCAGGTGGCTCCAGAAAAGGTTCAACAACCACCACCTTGGAAGTACTTGGAGGTCAAAATTCTGGAACGGATGATCCATCACCAGGAGGTGCAATTTGTGCATTTGGTGAAGACACGGAATGATACCCAGAAATTGGTAGGTTTCATCCATACTTGGTTACATCCATACTTGGGACTGACAGACGCACAACTGTCTCCTCTGTATGATTTGTTGAAAGGGGACTCTGATCTAAAGTCACCTCGCACATTGACCCTGGAGGCACGTCAGGTGCTGGAGGTGGTTCAGCAAGCTGTCTTGGCTTGCCAGGTTCATTGCATTGATCCCTCCGTTGATGTCACTGTGTTCATCACCACTCCAGATTCGCATCCCACAGGCATCATTGGCCAGTGGAGTGACAAATGGTCCGATTCCTTGCACATTTTGGAATGGGTTTTCCTGCCCCATCAGCCGCAGAAGACGGCAACAGCATTGTTTGAGCTGATTGCTCACTTGATAATCAAATGCCGGCAACAGTGTTTGCAATTGCTGGGTGCGGATCCCGCAAAGATCATACTCCCGGTGCAACGGGAGGATTTTGACTGGAGCTTTGCAAACAGTGTATCCCTGCAGAGTGCTCTGGAAAATTTTTCAGGGCAGGTCATTTATCATCTGCCCAGTCATAGGCTACTGCATATGGCAAAATTCACACAAATCTCTCTGCGGCCCAAAAATAGTCAGGAACCTGTGCAAGGACCCACCGTCTTTACTGATGGTTCAGGGAAAACAGGAAAGGACATTGTTACTTTGAGGGATGGATCTGAGTGGCAGGTTCTGGAAGGTCATGAGGATGGTCAGCCCAATTGGTTGAATTGAGGGCTGCTGTTATGGCATTTGAGAAATTTTCCCAGGAACCTTTCAACTCGGTCATGGATTCTGCCCATGTGGCTGATATCGCACAGCGGTTGGGTCATTCGGTCTTGAAGGAGGTCAGTAATCCTGCCTTGTTTCATTTACTGAAGACCTTGTGGTGTGCCATTCAGGCCCGGGTTCATCCATTCTATGTGAGGAGTCACACCACTTTGCCGGGCTTTATAGTGGAAGGTAACGCGAGGGCTGACAAGCTGGCTAACCCAGCGTGGGCAGCACCTCAGCCTGATACACTCGCGCAGGCCAAGGCATCGCATGGGTTTTTCCACCAAAATGCACATGCCCTGCAGAAGCAGTTTCAGCTGACGCCAACCGAGGCTCGTGACATTGAGTCATGTGATGACTGCCATGCACTTGCTCCGCCTTTGCCGGCAGGGGTAAACCCCAGAGGCCTTAGGGCCTTGGAGCTTTGGCAGACCGAGGTCACCCAGATTGCCGAGTTTGGCTGGCTCAAGTATGTGCATGTCACGGTGGACACATTCTCCTCTGCGATGTGGGCTTCTGCTCACACTGGGGAGAAGGCCCATGATGTCCTTGCCCACTGGAGGCAGGCCTTTGCCCTTCTGGGCATACCTTCTGCTGTGAAAACTGACAATGGTGCTGCTTATGTGTCGCAAAATGTGCAGCAGCTCCTGCAGTTGGGGGATGTCTCACACAGGTTTGGTATCCCTCATTCTCTGACTGGTTAAGCTATTGTAGAACGCGCTCATGGTACTCTGAAGCAGGTTCTTCAAAAACAAAAACGGGGAATGCAGGGTGAAACCCCGCACAGTAGGTTGGCAAAAGCTTTGTGCACAATCAATCATCTCACTGTGCCACAGAACTCAAATAACCCTGTCATTTTGAATCACCATCTCTCGTTGCAGGCTGCGGACGAGGCACATCAGCCTCAAGCGAAGGTTCAGGTGCGGAATTTAGTCACCAAACAGTGGGAGGGTCCCTATGAGCTTATCGCTTTGGGGTGTGGGTATGCTTGTGTATCCACAGATACTGGGGTACGCTGGGTACCTTCGAAATGTGTTCGCCCTGACCTGCGACCGCAGAGGCAGAATCCAGCCAACGAGCAAGATGGAAACTATGACCAACCTGAAAGGCATCAAGCAGGTGAATCATTGAGTGATGACTCGGTTGCAGATGATGAGAGTGATCACTCCAATGATTCCTCCCCAAATGGACACTGAATATTGTTCATGTTTTCTTTTTCACATTTTTCATTTTCTTTTCTCTTTTTCTTTTTTAAATGGAAAAAGGGTGAGATGTCACCCTGGTTTTTTAAGATTTTCTAAGCCTTCTGATGTTGACATTCTTGTAGTGAACTTTCTCACACACTTTCTGTAAATAACTCATTGTTTTGCATTCCTTTATGGAGGAGGAGAGAGTTGATGGACTGTTGGTTTGACCAGTGTCATTGGAGAGGTGTCACTGTCACCCTCCAATCTGCTGTTGCTTTTGGAAAACTATAAATGTTGGAGTCAGAAAATAAACTTCCCTTTTTTTCTTCACCTTGAGAACAGTGGTGTGCTTGTGTTCTTTCGTGTCCTATAGTGACAGTTACCGATTCAGCCTATGTGGCGGGAGTAGCGTCCAGAGCGGAGCAGGCAGTTCTCAAAGACATCAAGAATGAGCATCTCTTCAGGTTGCTCTCAAAACTAATTTATTTCGTTTCGCAGCGGGAGCATCTGTTCTATGTGATGCATGTGAGGTCACACACCGATTTGACAGGCAAGGTTGCAGAACATTATTGCAAAGCAGATTCCCTCACCGCCCCAGCAGAAATGGCACACCTTCCAGACATTTTCTAACAGGCAAAGCTAAGTCACCACCAATACCATCAAAATGTTCCAGGTCTGATCCGTCAGTTCCAGCTAACACAAAGTCAGGCTCGAGCCATTGTGGCCACTGTGGGAACTCAGCACATCCCTTCGGGTGTCCAGAGTTGCTGAGAACCCCGTCAGGGGGCTCGGAGACCCCAGCATGCTGCCTGGAACAGCTGGTGGCTTGATTTTGATCTTTGCAGCGAATTGCCAGCTTTGTATGAGGATGTGAAAGTCACACAGGTTTGAATGGTGTAGTAATAAGATATGCACAGGGTGAAAATATAGATTTTAGGATTTTTTGTATGGGGATTATGGGGACAAGATGGAGGAATCAGGGCGTGTCTAGTTCTTCTTCTTTCTTCTTGTTCTCCATTTTCTGCTGTGATGTTGGCACTTTGGGATTGGTTTAGAGTAGAAATGCACTGTCTAACATAGGTGATAGGTATTGGGAATTAAAAGTAAATAGGATATACATAGTTTGTAGTATAAACAGATGATACCACCTTGGGGGCAGTCAGAGTGCTTGTGGCTGCCTTGCTGAGCAGATCTCAGCTGGGCAGAAAGAAAATTTTATAGAAAAGAATTAATAAACAACCTCAAGACCGAAAAGTGAAGAGTCCAGACTCGTTCTTCAAAAGCGCGGGCTGCAGCAGAACCATCCTACGCATCTCGGGGCAGAGACCATCAACAGCCAACCTGAGAATACAGGGTCCCATTTTGTCATTTGCCCCTATTACGTATCAGTATGCAGGGCAAGGGGGAGGAGCCCCAACTGCTAATTAGAAAGTTTTTTCACAGCAAATATTGAAAGAGGTCTGCAAAGCACACAAGGAGTATGGCCCACATAGCCCATACTTCCCTGGCCTTTTAAATGCCGAACTGGGTAGGACTGTAGTAGTCCCACATGATTTAAAACAGCTTTTTTCATGCCTCATGACCTCTACAGAATTCAAATTATGGGAATTGGCATGGAAACAACTGCTAAAAGAAGCTCTCCCAGACTTGCATGCTGATCCAAATACAGCAAAAGACACCAATGGCATGCCAATTACCATTGAGCATCTCTCTGGTGAGGGCCAACAGTCCTTAGCCCCAATCTAAGCTGCAGTAATTCCTGTAGGAGCACTTGAGAGAGTCAAAGAAGCAGCTGAAAAAGCATTCTTTTCCCTCCAACCTGAAGGCCCATTTGAGCTTTATTGTAAGATCAAGCAGCTACCATCAGAGCCTTTTTTGAAATTTGTAGAAAGGCTAACTAGAGCCATTGAAATCCAAGTTAAAAAAGAGAATGCAAGGGAAGAGGTTTTAGAGGAAATGGCATTTACAAATGCAAATGAACAGTGTCGAGCAGCAATTTTATGCTTACCTCTAGACCCCCCCTACACTAAAAGATATGCTTCTAGTCTGTAACAGGAAAGTGCCTCTGATGAGTGTGGCTGAAGACACCAGACCAAGGCTGCTGCCAAGACCACCTCAGCGTGTCGCCATTGCCAGCCCTGCGCCCATTCCCTCAGCACAGCAGCACCCTGGGCAGCAGCAAAGACCAGCAATGGTTGGCCCCACAAAGCCATGCCTGTTTTGCCACAGCCTTGGGCATTGGAGTAGCCAGTGACCCCTGAAAAAGCAATTTGATGAATTTAGAAATGGCAGGGGAGGAGGACTACAAGCACTCCCAGGGGGTCAATAACAACAAAGAAACTGAAAGGGGAGCGCTGGCCTGCCAGGTGTGCAGACACAAAAAGAGCAGGCCAAGGGAATAATGGAAGCAAAAAAGACCAAGCGTGTGGTAATATTAATATTTCTGTAAGTGAAGCAGATGCTTCAAAGACTACGTCTGCTGGTCCACTGTTGAAAGTGAAACAAAATAACTTTTACTATGACTTAGGTGAACCTATGTTAACCACAACTTCTGTCAATGAGCCTTACAGGTTGCAGCTGACAGAATCACTCCACCTGAAAGATACGGACTGGCATTTTGTCTCCGTCAACCCAAAACAGCAGGGTACTGGCACCGAATTCACTGTAAGTACATTGTCATTGGGGACACCAAACACACACCACAAGAGATTGAAATTGCTCCAGGAATGACAACATCAGATCCTGAGCAATTTGTTCTCGGGCTGCACTGTTTCCACCCACCCCTGTTTCTTCCCAAAGGACAAATCGTTGCACAAGCTATCCCTGTGCCGTGTTTACCTGAAGGCGCCATGTGATGATGGTCACAGGGGTTTTCAGGATGAGAGGAGAGATGAGAATGTTGACTCCATGATCAGAAGGCTTAAATTATTATTTTATGATATATATATATATTACATTATAACTATACTAAAAAGAAAAGAAAGGAAAAGGTTTCCTCAGAACCTAGCTAAGCTAAGAACAGAATAGAACAGAATGATAACAAAGGCAGCTCTCTCGGACTCTGTCCGAGACAGCTCCGTCTTGATTGGACATTAATTATAAACATCCAAGAGGGGCCAATCACAGGTGGACCTGTTGCATTCCACAGCAGCAGGCAATAATTGTTTACATTTGTTGCTGAAACTTCTCAGCTTCAACAGGAAAATCCTAAATATTTTCACAAAAAGATGTCTGCGACAGCGCCAAAAAGCAAGGGCCCACAGTCGCCCGAGTCCAAGTTATTGGGAAAGACAAATCCAAAATATGGTGTAATGTCAGTGGGGGTGGGAGTCAAAACGCATTGAGATGCTTGTAGACACGGGTGCAGACTGCACAGTGATCCCAGCACAAGACTGGCCTGCACACTGGCCTTTGCAAAACGTTGTGGGTCACGTTCAAGGTGTAGGAGGCCTGCAATTGGCGAGACAATCCAAAAGCATCATCCAAATGGAGGGAGCAAACGGACAATTGGCAAATATCCGTCCATTTGTGTTAGATTATTCGGAACCTTTGTTAGGGAGAGATTTAATGGCCCAGTGAGGTGTCACAATTGATATTCCAGACTCTCCACAGCATTTTTGTACAGTGGTCATTGAACAGTGCCGCACCCAAAAACAGAATTGGAAGACAGACAAACCAGTTGAGGTGAAACAGTGGCCGCTCAGTAAACAAAAAATAAAGGCACTTGAGGAGCTAGTGGAAGAGCAACTGAAAAAGGGTCACATTGTGGAGACCACGTCCCCGTGGATCTCTCCAGTGTTTGTCATTCAGAAAGCTGACAAAAAGAGATGGCGGCTCCTCCACAACCTCTGACAAATTAATAATGTCATTGAAGATATGGGCTCTCCCCAACCTGGTATGCTATCCCCAGCGATGCTTCCCCAGGATTGGAAATTGACTGTTATTGATATAAAAGATTGTTTTTTTCATATTCCCCTACACCCTGACGATGCACAGCGTTTCGCATTCTCGGTCCCCACCATCAACATGGAAGCCCCTATGAAAAGGTGCCATTGGACAGTTCTCCCTCAGGGCCTGAAGGTTTCCCCAGCGATCTGCCAGTGGTATGTCTCTTCCCTGCTTTCCCCAGTGCATGCAGCTGCAGAAAAGGCCATCATCTATCATTATATGGATGATATCCTTGTGTGTGCCCCCAGTGATGATCTACTCACCCACGCGCTTGACCTAACGATCGATGCACTGATTGTTGCAGGGTTTGAGCTCCAGGAAAAGAAAATTCAAAAGATGCCACCTTGGAAGTATTTGGGCTTAGAAATTGGAAATAGGACCATTGTTCCTCAAAAATTAGAAATCAAACCAAAGACCAGGACCCTAGTGGATGTCCACAAGTTGTGTGGGTCTTTGAATTGGGTAAGGCCCTGGCTGGGTCTGACTAATGAAGACCTTGCCCCTCTTTTCAATTTATTGAAAGGGGGAGAGGACCCCGGTGCTCCTAGGTCTATTACCCCAGCGGCACGGAAAGCTCTAGAAAAGGTTCAGATTGCCATGTCCACAAGACAGGCCCACTGATGCCAGCCTGACCTGTCATTCAAATTTATCATCTTAGGTAAGCCGCCACACCTCCATGGAATCATTTTCCAGTGGGAGGAAAAACAAACATCTAAGGCAAAGGAAACACCTAAAAAGGGCCAGGACCAGAGGGACCCGCTCTTGATCATAGAATGGGTTTTCCTCAGTCACAAAAGGTCCAAGAGAATGACAAAGCCTCAGGAGCTGGTAGCAGAACTGATCCAGAAAGCAAGGACCCAGTTTAGGGAGCTAGCAGGATGTGACTTTGAGTGTATTCACATTCCAATTGAGTTAAAATTGGGCCAAAATTCTATGAAAATATTGGAACAATTGCTTCAAGAAAATGAAGTGTTGCAGTTTGCTCTAGATTCCCACTCAGGACAAATTTCTGTCCACTGGCCTGCCCACAAAATGTTCAAACAAGATGTCCAATCTATTCTGAAATTTAGAAGTGCTCTGAGTAGGAGACCTTTAAAAAAGGCTCTGACTGTCTTTACAGATGCGTCCAGGAGGTCCCACAAGTCTGTTATGACTTAGAAGGATCCTCAAACCCAGCAGTGGGAGATGGACATTGCTGAGGTGGAAGGTTCACCTCAGGTTGCTGAATTGGCTGCAGCTGTTAGGGCTTTTGAAAGGTTCTCAGAACCATTCAATCTGATAACGGATTCTGCATATGTGGCAGGAGTAGTGTCCAGGGCAGATCAAGCAATACTGCAAGAAGTGTCTAATATCACACTTTTTGAATTGCTCTCAAAACTTGTAAAGATAGTCACCCACCAGGAGCAACCATGTTACGTGATGCACGTCAGGTCACACACCGACTTGCCAGGGTTTATTGCTGAAGGCAACAGAAGGGCAGATGCCCTTGCTGCACCTGCAGTGATGGCCACGCTTCCAAATGTTTATGAACAGGCAAAAATCAGCCACCAGCTTTTCCACCAAAATGCACCTGGCCTGGATCGTCAGTTTCACATCTCTCGAGAACAGGCCAAAGCGATTGTGGCCACACGCCCCAATTGCCAACAACATGCACTCCCTACAGTGAGTATAGGAGCAAACCCCAGGGGGTTGAACAGTTGTGAACTGTGGCAAACAGATGTCACACACATACAGTCATTTGGATGGCAGAAATACGTTCACTTTTCTGGAGCAGTCTATGCTTCTGCCCACACAGGAGAATCATCTTCCAGAGCCATAAAGCATCTCTTACAGGCTTTCTCTTTCATGGGCATCCCCAAGGAGTTGAAAACTGATAATGGGCCTGCCTACAAATCCAAGGAATTGAGGAGCTCCCTGCAGCAATGGGGAGTAGAGCACAAAACTGGCATCCCCTACTCCCCTACAGGTCAAGCCATAGTAGAAAGGACTCACTGCAATATTAAAAGAGTCCTGGACCAGCAACAACAGGTTCTGAAGGTAGAACCCCCCCACATCCGGTTATCCAGGGTACTGTTCACAATCAATTTTCTGAATTGTTCCTTTGATAGCCTGAATCCGCCCATCGTACACCACTTTGGGGGGAGCAGTCAGATGTCAGTGAAAGAAAAGCCTCCAGTCTTAATAAAGGACCCTGAGACTTGGAAGATGGTGGGACCTTACAAATTGGTTACTTGGGGACGTGGATACACCTGCGTGTCCACCCCCTCTGGTTTAAAGAGGATTCCACCCGAATGGGTAAGGCCCTATGTCCCCAGGGTCTCAGGGAAGTCTACAGAGCGCCCCAGGTTGCCAATGCTGCCTGCAGGAGGAGACGCTGCATGCATTCACTGGTGGAAATTCCATTTAAGCCTCCTGTCTGAAATAGTTTGTAATATATTTCTGTCTTAAGTTTCCTTTTACCGGTTTGGATCCTGCTGTTCGTGTACAGTCTCGAGACACCATGAGACCGAGCCTGCTCCTCGTCCTACTCGTGATCATTCCACCAGCAATCTCCTGGATAGTCCGTCAGCCCAAAGCAAACACATGGACCACCTTGGCCAGAGCCCTTGGACAGGATCACATCTGTCTCTCCACAGCAACAGCCTCTGATCCCCTGTCAACTTGCCTGGTGGGAGCTCCTTTTAAATCCGCAGAGTTCCCAAACAAAATGTGGCATGCTTTACATGAAGTTAACTTGCTCGCACCTTCTCCTGGTCACTACCCTGCTGACAATCCTTTACTGGTATGGCAGCAGAGGGCAAGACAGTTACCGGTGCCAAAAAGGGAGCCACAAGAATTCCATCTCTTGGGCTCCATGAATGCAACCTTTTGCATTCACTTTAAATTTAATCCCCAGTTACCACATTATGAAGTTGAACTGAACACCTATCCTGACCCTAGCAACCCACACTACACAGACAAAAACTGGTGCAAAAATTCAGTCCTAGCCATGCACTCGTCGAGTGATGATTATAAGCCCCATGAGCTCCCAAAGGGTGTTTTTAATATGTGGAGACAGAGCATGGGCAGGCCTCCCCCTTCGTCTGCTCAGAGGTCCATGCACCTTTGGCAAGCTGAGCCTGTTTACCCCAAATTCAACAATTCTAATGCACTGGCAAATAAAAAACAATGCACATAAATTGGCTATCCAAAAAAGGGACCTAAGGCAATTAGACCCAGACTGTAATTTGGAAATTGTTCACTGGTCCAGATTTAAGGCCACCGCAATTACAGTCCTGCCGTGGATCTTGGCAGCAAAAAGCATGGGAGAATTAGGCTAATTGGAATGTTGGGTTGCAAAACAGGCAAACCTCACTTCTACTGCCCTGAGTGACCTCTTATCAGACGAAGAAATTACCAGGCAAGCCACCATTCAAAACAGGGCGGCCACAGACTATCTTCTCCTCCTGCACAACCATTGCTGTGAAGAATTTGAAGGTCTCTGCTGCCTCAACTTGTCATCAAAGGCAGAGAACGTTCATGCCATGATCAAAAAAATGAAAACCATGGTGGACAACATCAAGAGAGAAACTGACGACTGGCTGAGTGGACTGTTCAAGGGCTGGGGACTCTCGGGCTGGTTGGGATCTATTCTGAAAGCTGTGGGTTTAGTACTGTTTATTCTAGTTATTGTTACTCTAGTTGTTAGCATTGTTTTTGGGCTAATCAAGCACATGGTTTACAAGCTAATTTCAAGCTCATCTTCCCCTCCTGAAGTCTACCATTTGGAAGCCCCTAGTGCTCCAATGGATGACCTGGAAGCCTCAGTGCAAAATACTGACCCTCCTGAAGGAGAGGAATGTGGAAGGGGCTAACAGCAGGCCTATTAGCTAAAGGAGTGAGAAGGAGCTGAGAAGCAAGAAGAAGCTGATAAGGAGCTCTCTCCAAGGCTGTAACGAAGGAGACCGAGAGAAGAAAGATAAGAGAACTTTGCAGCTGAACGAAGCATTTTTAGAAAGTTAGTTGAAGTCACTGTAACTTTTCACCAATAGTGTTATGTTGACTTATTGTGGCCAATAGTTAGTGTAGAAGAAGTATAAACAATTGGAAAGTGTATAAAAGGTCAGCCATGTTCAATAATAAAGAGTTGCCATCTGAGACTGCTTGTGGTCTCTGCTTTGTGTCGTGACCGCCCCGACGGCGACATCTGGTGATTGCCAACGTGATAAGAACAGAGTCGGTGGGGGCCCATACAGGGTCCAAGCAACTGGCAACCGTGACCCACTGGGACGTAGTGGGGGAGGCGGCATTGGTGCAGCTGGAGATGGAGCCCAGTGTAATATTGAGAGCAGCAGGGGATGCTGCCTGGTCCAGACCTGACAGATTTCGACACCTAGAGTACAGGTGAGCCGCTGGGGACACAATGGGAAGTAACATGGCAGTGTGTGCAGCAGGACACAAGCTGTGTGATAGAAGTGCCCAATGGCATGGCCACAGCAGCAGCCAGCGCCTCAGCCATAGCAGGGCCCCTGAGGAATACAGGGGGAGGTTTGCTAAGTCACTGCTATGTGAGCACTGGAATAAAAGCAACATAGAGCTCTGGGAGGCAGAGTCAGAGCTGCGCAGACAACATGTAAGAGAAGCCCTCTAAAATAGTATAGTGGCCATCTCCACAGTAACCTGATGTGATTTGGGATGGGCTGCAGGGAGAGGTGCAGCTGGAGATTAAACCAGCAGTGGGAGCTGGGGACAGAGTAGCTCTATCGTTCAGTATGGTGTATTCATTTGCTGATGAAACATGTGCATTTTGTTTGTGAATTGCAACTATTAATCTTTGATTAGGCATAAGTGTGAAAGTTTATACTCCATAAGCATATGTACACTTGACAGATACTGGATCTGTGTTGTTCAAGTTGTACAGCTATTGATAAAATTATGTAACTTTTTATTTGTTACTAGCCTAATATATAGCCTTTAGCTTATTCTTGTGAGTTGCCTTATAAAGTTGCACAGCTATTGATATTGTCAATATTCTAAAAGTGTAAGTATAAGAGTTTCTGATAATATGTAATGTAAGTTTGGGTAATGAGTCAAGGTCAGCGCACAGACGCATTCCAAAGTTAAACAGAAATTACACAAAAGATGTTTGTACTAAGTTCGCTATCTTTTGCAAAGGGCACTGCAAAAGATAGTAGACACAATGTTAGTTTTTGAAAAGCCTTAGGTTGATGTTCTTGCTGTGACGTGTTGCCTGATGAATTTACTCAAACATATCTTTCTAGAGATGCTGCAACTTCGTAATTAAAAGAAAAGGGGGAATTGTGGAGGGATAAAATGTAAGAAAATAGTGCAGAAGGCAGTCTCACACCTGAGGAATTGCAGCTGTACTAGTCACCAAAGATTAGGAACAGGCCTGCCCTTAATAGGCCACAGCTGTGTCCAATAAGAAGATGAGTACTACAAAAGAGTGAGTGAGCTGGGTGAGGAGAGTTGGAGTTTGTTGCTTGTGCTGTGAAGAGAGCTGCAGTTTGTTGGTTATGCTGTGAAGAAGGAGGAGTCAGTGCTGTGAGGACCTGCCCATGAGAAATCACTGAGAAGGTATGGGAGCTTCACAAAAAGATGACAACAGAGGAACCAACTTACCAACTGTGGTTTGGTGAGCATTCTGCCCCCCAAACCCAGTCCCCTTCATTTTAAACAAAACAAGGGGGAGATGTTGCAGTGTGATTTCATGGTTTACCCTAGAACCCCAGGTTTCTCCCCTGAAGATTCCCTCCCAGGTGTTTCAATCACCCTTCCTTTCCCCACCCTGACCCCTGCTGAGCACTGTCTGTCAATCCTGGAATTCCAGAAGGGTGTCGAGTGATTGGGCAGATTCAAATGATGCCCTCTACCCCTGGGGGGCATTGGGCCATCCAGGTCTCCTTTGTCCATTGACACCTCCTCTCCTGTACCTGGGTGGTGGGCTCCCTATGCCTTCCCTCCTGCCCTCCCCTGGGTAAAAGGGTGAGCAATCATGCAGTTCAGGGAGTTCTGTTGGAGGAGTTGCTGGATTCAGAGGCCTGTGGGCCAGAATAAAAGCTCTGGATTAAAACCCTCCATCAGAACCGACTCCTTTCCTTCACCATCGCCTTAAAGCTTCTCCGGCACAGGGAAACCTGAGGAGTGGACTCTCTACAAGAGGAAGCTCCATCCCACTGCTACCGGAGTCCCAGCATGCCTGGACTTGTCTCCACGTGCCCAGCTGCAACATCCAGCTAGCCAAAAGTGTCTCTGGGGTGAAACACCACAGTTGCCGCTATTTGGTTCAGCCAGAGGGGCCAGACAAGCCAAGGCACATCCTGTCCACAATATTGGTAATTCCAATATAGGGCCATCTCAATACATCACCTTCATTGCAACGATTGATGCCGATACCAACCGAGAGACAGTGGGCTCTGTCGCCAACAAGCTCAGAAATGATGAGAGTGTGATCAATGGCCCAGTGCAGGCTCATGTCTCTGCCATGGTCAAGGAACTCAAAGAGGAGATGAGGGAGGAGGTGAGGCGGAACAATTCCCACATCCCACCAGTGCAAGTCACAGCCCCAAAGTCAGAGCCCAACGTCCCCCAGCTAGACAGAGAGGGGACACCCCACGAGCTGACCTGTGGTTCTCCCTGCATGACCATGGGTGTAATGAGTTAATGTCTTAGTTTGTTCATCAAGTTGCTAAAAAGACTATAAGAGGGGGAAAAGCCAATAATAGAAAAAAACGCAAGGATGGATGTAACCAGCTAATATGTTGCAAGATGAATATAATGGGCTAATATATTGCAAAATAAATGTCATAAGGCTTAAACCACAAGCTGTCAGAAGCTAATATGTTGAAAGGCTAAATAAGCAATATGTAACTATATGTAGCTATGTGCCTTTATATGGTAAAGGCTATTGTAAGACCTCGAGGAAGAGGACGGGAGCCTTCATCCAGACGACCACCAGAAGGCAGAATAAGACCCCCTAGCAACTATCGGCACAGACACAGAGAACACCGGAAGGACACCCAACAACAACAGATGAAAAGGAGGACTGAACTGCCAAGGGGTGTGGCCTGTTGGCGGAGCTGTGACTCCCTGGCTACACCCAGCGCTCCCGGGTGGGTGCAAGCCTTTTGTTGGCTTCACCCAGTGCTGTAATTTGCCTATTATTGCTTGCTCTATCAATTAATAAATTACATTTCATTTGGACTCACTTGTTGGTGGTTGGTTCCTCACCAAACTTATAACAATGGGGAAGACATGGGAGGGTGGAATGGGAAACCCACTTCTGTCCTGGCAGCACGGGTGCATCAGCTCAAGAAAGGAAACGTTAACCAAGGGAATTCCACTAAAGTGAAGGTAGCCTCAACCTCCCATGACCAAGCTGCCAGGTATGATCTGTCAGATCTCCTTGAAGGTACCTCTAGCATGTATGCCCAGGAAAGAAATAATAACCAGGGTTAGATGGGCCCTGCCTGTAGCCAGGAAGAGGCACAGGAAAACCGGATCTTCTGGATGGTGTGGATCCGATGGCCTGGCACATCAGAGCCACAAAAGTACGATGCCTTAGTTGATACTGGTGTGCAGTGTACCCTGATACCATCGGGACATGTGGGGGCAGAACCTGTTTCCATTGCTGGGGTTACAGGGGAATCACAGCAATTGACCCTGTTGGAAGCTGAGTTGAACCTGACTGGGAAGGAGTGGCAGAAACATCCTATTGTGACTGACCCAGACGCCCTGTGTATTCTGGGTATCCACTACCTCCGGAATGGCTTTACAAGGACCCAGAGGGACTCAGGTGGGCTTTTGGAATAGCTGCTGTAGAGGCAGAGAACATGAAGCAGTTGAACACCTTGCCTGGACTATCAGAAAGCCCATCTGCAATAGGACTCCTGAGAGCAGAAGAGCAATGAGTGCCAATTGCCACCTTGATGGGGCACCTCTGGCAGTTTTGGACAAATTGGGATGCCGCGATCCCAATGCACAAAATGATCCGTGAGCTGGAGAGCCAAGGGGCCTATAGCAAAACCCACTCACCCTTCAACAGTCCCATCTGGCCTGTGTGCAAATCTGACAGAGAATGGAGATTGACTGTGGACTATCGTGGCTTGAATGAAGTGACTCCACCGCTGAGCGCTGCTGTGCTGGACATGCTGGAACTCCAGTACGAGCTGGAGTCCAAGGCAGCAAAGGGGTACGCCACCATTGCCATTGCTAAGGTGCTCTTCTCCATTCCTCTGGCAGCAGAATGCAGGCCTCAGTTTGCTTTCACCTGGAGGGGTGTGCAGTACACCTGGAACCGACTGCCCCAGGGGTGGAAGCACAGCCCCATCATCTGCCATGGACTGATCCAGAGTGCACTGGAAAAGGGTGAGGCTCCAGAGAACTTGCAGTACATCAATGGCATCATTGTGTGGGGGAACACAGCGATGGAAGTGTTTGAGAAAGGAGAGAGGATCATCCAGATTCTGCTGGAAGCTGTCTTTGCCATCAAGAAGAGCAAAGTCAAAGGACCTGCTCGAGAGATCCAGTTCCTGGAGTAAAGTGGCAAGATGGATGGTGTCAGATTCCCACTGAGGTCATCAATAAGATCACTGTGATGTCTCCACCAACCAGCAAGAAGGAAACACAAGCTTTCCTAGGTCCCATAGGCTTTTGAAGAATGCCCATTCCTGACTACAGCCAGATTTTCAGCTCCTTCTACCTGGGTACCCACAAGAAGAACAATTCCCACTGGGGCCCTGAACAGCAACAAGCTATTGCCCAGGTCAAATAGAAGACCACTCATGCTGTAGCCCTTGGCCCAGTCAGGACAGGACCAGAGGTGCAGAACGTGCTCTACTCTGCAGCTGGAAACAATGGTGTCTCCTGGAGCCTGTGGCAGAAGATGCCTGGGGAGACTTGAGGCTGACCACAGGGATTCTGGGACTGAAGTTTTACAGAGGGTCCAAAGCCAACTACACTCCCGAAGAGAAGGAAATCTTGGCCACTTATGGAGAAGTTCAAGCTGCCTCAGAGGTAATTTGCACAGAAGCACAACTCCTGGAACACTGACTACTGGTGCTGGAGTGGATGTTCAAAGGAAAGGTTCCCACTACCCACCATGCCACCAACACCACATGGAGCAAGTGGATTGCCCTTATCACACAGCACACCCATATTGGAAACCTGAATCACCCTGGAATTTTGGCAATAATTACAAACTGGCCAGAAGGTGAAAACTTTGGTCTCGCTGACAAAGAAGAACAAGAACAAGTGACACAGGCTGAAGAAGCTCCACCCTACAAGCAACTGCCAGCAGAAGAAACACGCTATGTTCTTCTTACTGATGGTTCATGTTGCATCGTAGGGATGAACCAGAACTGGAAAGCAGCCATACGTGAATCATGATTTTAAAAATTTAAGATTTTAGCTGAGTGTTAGAACCAATTCTTATTGAAGTCAGATACACAAATAACAAGTTATGAATTATTAAATGCTTAAGCTAAAGCTAATTGTTATATTATGAGCTCATTTGTAGAAAGAAGTGGAGCAAGTGAACCATTAGAGGAACATATTGAAACCAGTAGAACAATGCCCAGCACATGGACTCCATGTTAATCCATCACAAAGCAGGGGGCCTTGGATCGTGCCAGAGGCTCACAGAGACCTGATGAAGACCTTCCTGACTTCATCCCTGGGACCACTGACCCAGATTGACACCATGGACCCAATCCAAGAGAAGAACTGCACACATGTGAAGGACTAATAACCTCATTTTAATACAAAGCGGGAATGAGAACTACTAGAGAATATGTATTATTTTGGGAAATAAATAGAAGGCAAAAATCCTTGTGTGGTGCAGTCACACATTTCAGGAAACCTTCCCCCCCCACCCCCAGAGTAATAAATAGACCCACTGGTGTAATAAGCATACAACTTTCTAACTTTAACTAGTTAGAGAGTGTTTGTCCGTGATTTTCAGTTTTAATGATTCAGTAACAATGCCTATAGACCCAAAATTGACTACATTTGGGACTGCACAAAAGATTCTGGTATTAAAGAAACAAAATAATAAGAAAGACCCCTTGGAAGAAGCAAAAATGATTTATGAAAAAAAAAAAAAGCAAATATTGAAGGATAGAAAAAAAAAACTGCTCAAGCCAAATTATTTGTAAAAAGGGAAGAAAGAGGAGTGTGAGAACTCAGCACATCACTCCAGATATCCAGAGTTACTGAGAGAACCCTTGGGGGGCTCGGAAATCCTACAATGTTGCCAGGAGCGTCTGGTGGCTTGACTTCGATCCCTCTAGGGATGTGCCACCTGTCTGAGGACATGAGAGTCACTTGGGAGTGAATGGTGCAGGAATGATGTATTTACAGGGTGAAATAGAGATTTTAGGGTTTTGGTACAGGGGGGTTATGGAGACAAGATGGAGGGATCAGGGCGTGTCTTGTCCTTCTTCTTTCTTCTTCTTGTCATCCATTTTCTGTGGTGATGTTGGCACTTGGGGATTGGTTTATGGTGAAGGTGCACTTGCCAACATGGGTGAAAAGTATTGGGGAATAAAGGTAAATATCATGTACGTAGATTTTAGTATAAAAAGACATGACCGCCCCATGGGAGGTCAGAGTGCCCTTGGTTGCCTTGCAGATCAGACCTCTGTTGGGCAGAAATAAAATTCTGTAGATAAGAAATAATAAACAATCTGAAGACTGAAAAACTGAAGAGTCCAGACTCGTCCTTTGAAGCGCGGCCGCCCCAGTTCCACCCTACCCGTGTCTGGGCAGAGACAGACAGCCGACCGGACAGAGGAGGGATTGTTATAAATGCATATTATATTGTTTGTTTTTTGCAAATATCCAGATGAATGTTGTATGTAGAATGTTAAAATAGCTTTGCTTTTGTTTCTGCTATTAACAAAACCTTAGACCTAGCAGTAGTGGTAGCTGATCTAGTTAGGAGTGAACTGTCTGTTTGGTCGGGATAACATCCAGTGAACATGTCATGGGCACCCTGCTATTGATATGCCAACTATCAGCATCTGCCACCTGAAGAAAGTGTGGACCAAGGCCCAGAGTGGAAGTGATCAAGAGAGGGAACCAAAACCACAGCCCAGAAACACACATGCTCTAAAAAGGCAGACCCGAGGAGGAGCCATGCTAAACAGTTCCTGGAATATGTCAACTGGATGATGGATATGAATATGCAACAGCCTGATGTAATAGAAACAGTATAAAAAGGGCGTTTCCCAAACTATTAGGGGTGTTCTTGGATTAGTGCCAGAATGCACCCAGTCGTAATCTTTGTTTTACTGTCTCCTATTGTCCTTTCTCAAACTTTTGAATTTTAACAGGAAATGAACCGTGTTTTTCACAAGGGAATATGGAACTTTAACATATATTGGCCCCTGGTTGCCAACTGGTGGTCTTAGTGGGGCTTATAAAACCGGTTATTTTCTCTTTTTTTATCTAGTACATTTCACTATGGGGCTACGCTCTTTGATGGCTTTTCTCACGATCTTTCCCCTCCTTCGCTTGCTCAAGGCTGCAATGAGTTCATCAATTTCATC
Organism: Molothrus ater; assembly: GCF_012460135.2. Taxonomy (NCBI): domain Eukaryota; kingdom Metazoa; phylum Chordata; class Aves; order Passeriformes; family Icteridae; genus Molothrus; species Molothrus ater. The sequence goes on from NC_071660.1 coordinate 565,511, forward strand.
TTCCTCGGAGCTGCTTGAGCAGGAGCTCTCCGATTCGGCTGACCCTGTTGTACCATATAATCTATTTTGCCTACCCCCGATCCCAGGAAGCCCCACGCAGGATTTGCTGCGTCTTTTAACCCGGGCTGCGCGTCCGCCGGTGACGTCATCCCCGAAGCCACGCCCCGGCGTTCAGGGTTGCCATGGAAACTGACAGGGCTGGGAGCTGAGAGACCCCTCCCCCCATGGGCGGGGCCCTCTCCGCCCTCCCGGTGCGAGGCTCCGCCCCCGGCTCCTCCTCCTCCTCCTCTCGGGGCGGTGCCGTGGGCTGTGCCCGCCATCCATCCCCTCCCCTCTCCCGGTGCGAGGCTCCGCCCCCGGCTCCTCCTGCTGGCCGGGGCCGGCGCCATCCCTGCCTGCCCAGGCTCGCCTTTCTCCTCCTTCCCTGCCCGGGGCCCCGGCTGAGCTGCGCCTCCCCCGCCCCCCGATCGTGCCGGCGGTGGCGGCGGGGGGGGCGCGCCTTGGCCCGGACCCGACCGACCCCACCCTCGGGGCGGGAGCGACTCGATCTAAGCCTTCTTCCTCCTTCGTTTTACTTTTGTTTGCCACTATTGGCTCTTTTCCCCTTTTCTCCCCTTTTCCCTTTCAGACTAAGGGATGCTCTTCCTTTTGCTTTGCTGCGGGGCTCCGCTGACACGCTGACACCAGAAAGAGCCTCGCATACTCCAGCTCACCTGAGCACCCCGAGTATTTATCCTCGCGTCTACGGGAAATCAAACTTGATATTAATCTCTTATCGCAACTACCAAACTCGGGCCTCGTCTGATTGTCCTCTAGTTCATACCGCGGCCAGATCTTTTCTGAGAGTCCAATAAGCTTGCATTTGAAAAACAAGGCTCCCCCCGGTAAGGGCTCCCCAGTTTCTCAGTGCTAATCCCAGGGGACTGTTTCTCGGGATATTATCACTACAACACTCGCAGCAGAATATACACACGGAATTTTAACAGTTCTGAGTAGAAATTAAAAGACCCAACGAGCGAGAGAAAGAGCGAGATTCCAATCGCGGCGCTCCGGAGCGGCGCTGCGGGAACGATCCCCTGCGCCAGCACTGCCGGCCCCAGGCCAAGCCCAGCCCCGCAATCCAACCCCGCTGCTCACAGCGCCCGCCCTCCCCGAGCCCGGGGCGCAGCGAGCACCGCACCCGCTGCGCTCCCGAGCACAAAACGCCCCTTCCCACCGCCCCCACCCGATAAACGCAGCGCCCCTGCAGCCGCTCACGCCTCTCTCGCTCCTGCCGAGCTTCTCGGCCTCCCGCACCCTCGGCACCGCACCTGGGCCCCGCCAGTGCCGCGGGCTGGGGGCAGCAGCTGCACCTTCCTCTGCCTCTGCTCCAGCCTTGCCCGGGTGCCTCGGCTCCCTTCGTGCTCACCACAAACTGATGCCTGCACAAGGCTGACCTAGAACAGAGGCCAGACACGGTTACACAGTAAAGCAGGCATTTGTTAAAAGGCCTCCATGGATACACCTTGGGCAGAACGAGAGCCCAGCCAGGGCTACGCCCAAGATGAACCAAAATGGCCCCAAAATGGACGACCGGTCACGAGGTCTGTCACTTTTATAAGTTCTTCTCCATTTGCATATTGGAGTTAATTGTCCAATTATAGCTTTAGCTGATGAAGTCCCATCCTTCTTGTTTTTCTCTCTTCAGTCCACGTTGTTTATGCTCTTGGGCCTGAGGTTTGGATTATTTGTCCTTGGGTTCCCAGCCAGAGCAGGAATTGTTTTGTCTCCCTGCTCTGTGAACAGAGCTCAGCATCCCTTAATATGAAGCCCAGACCCACAGAGTAAAGCAGCACAGAATCTGAAAAAGAGAAAAGCCAAAACCTGAGGCATCAAATCCATGGGACCCCCCCCACTCAGCAGACCCCCCCCCCAGCACTCCCCAGGCCCCCCCATCGATTGAACCCCCCCAAAACATCCCCAGGCCCTCCTCCCTCGGCCCCCCTGTGCCCCTGGCCTGTGCTCTCACCTGGGAAACTCCAGGTGAATCTTTGGGAATTCTCAACTGGGAAGCCCCAATTCCCTGGAAATCTTACCTGGGACCCCGAAACCTCCCCTGGGACCTCCAAACCCCACTTGGGACCCCCCCAAAACCCTTCCAGGATCCCCCCAAACGCCCCATGAGCCCCCAAACTCCACCTGGGATCCCCCAAAACCCCCAAAACACTGGTGACAGTGGGACAGAACTGGTGACACTGGGTTGGTGACACAGGAATGGAACCGGGGACACCGGGTTGGTGGCACTGGAATGATGACACAGGGGTGGTTGCACTAGGACAGCCCTGGGGACACTGGGGCGGTGACAGTGGGATAGAACTGGTGGCACTTGGGTGGGAATTGGTGACACTGGGGTGGTGACACTGGGCCATCCCCGATGGCACTGGGCTGATGGCACTGGGACAGGAACACTGGGCTGGAACTGGGGCCATGGGAGGGAACTGGTGGCACAGGGACAGGGACACTGGGACAGGACTGGGGACACTGGGAGGGGACACTGGGGTGGGGACATTAGGAAGGGACTGGGGACACTGGGCTGGTGGCACTGGGGTGGAACTGGGGATACTTGAGTGGCCGCAAAGGGGACAGGAGGGCGCGGCGGGAAGGGGGGAGGTGACAGATGGGTGGAGGGGACCGAGGGCGGCGGGGCGGGGGGAAAGCGGGGGGTGGCGGGGGGTGGCAGATAGCATTAGGGGGGCTGACAAAGGGACACAGGGGACAGCAGAGCCCTCCAGGGAGGGGACAAAGGGGCCACCCCAGGAGGCCGCAAGTGCCACCAGGTCCCTGACACCTCTCCTGTTCCCTTCCCAGTGGCTGGAGGCTGTGGTGGCCATGGTGGCCACCCTGGGCAAGGTGGCAGCTGCCGTGACCAGGCCACACAGGGGCGTGCAGCAGCGCGTGTCCCCAAAGTCCCTGACGTGGCCCTGAGGAGATTCACTTGGTACCTCCACAAGACCCTGAACTACCACGCTATCACCTCACTGCACCACTCCAGCGTCCCCTCCCTGGGCCAGGCCCTGGCCTCCTTTGGGGCCACCCCTGGGACCACCTGGGCCGATGTGAGAGCCGCGGGCAGCGCCTGGCGGGAGTCAGTGGAGGTGCTCGAGAACAGCTGGGACTGGCTGGCCAGGGAGGCCACCGAGCCCCGTGACACCTGCAGGGAAGGGACACGGCCACCGCTGCAGCCATCGCTGCAGCTGCCGTCGCCACCATCGCCACCCGTGCCTGGAACCAGCAGGACAAGGCTGCCCGCTGGGGGACGTCTCTGCACAACCTGGTGGCCACAGCCCAGCGGCCGTCAGTGGCCCTGGACAAGGAGGAGGTGCCCTCGGCGGTGGCCACGCTTGAGGCCTGGCTGGCGGCGGTCACCAGTGAGGAGGAGGTGGCCAGCAAGGCCATGAGAGAGGCCATGGTGACCGCCAGCTGGTTGAGAGTGGCCACCAGGAGGGGACAGCAGGGGGAAGTGGTCCTGGGGCCACTGGAGCACTCGGTGGCCGCGTGTGACAAAGCCACCGCGTTCCCCCGGGAGCTGCGGCGCCGGCTCGGGAACATCGAGGCTGCCCTGGAGGGGACAGAGGAGGTGTCCCCCAATGCTCCTGAGGCCTTGGAGGCCAGCGCCCGTCTGGCCACGCGTCACCTGCTGGGGACATCCACAACCTCCTCTTCAGTGACTATGGTGGCCGTGGTGGCCACGGTGGCCCCGGTAGGCCACATGGCTGAGCAGTGCCAAAAAGCTATCGAGGACATCCCGAGCGTGCTGCAGGGACAGTGATGTCACCGCTGTGATGTCATCGGGACAGTGATGTCACTGGGGAGCCTTGTGGACACTCAGGTGCCACCAGGCACTGGGACTCCCCTGTGCATTGACACCCCCCCCTCACTGAGCACCAGGAGTGGGACTGAGCCCCCTCGTGTGCCAACCCCCACCCCAAGCACCAGGCCCGGGACCCCCCCTGTGCCCCCCCACCCCCCCCATCACGGGGGTTCTGCCCCCTCCCCTTTGCCCCCTCAGAGCTGTGGGACCCCCCGGGCACAGTGTGGGGACCGGGGGGACTCCAAGCACTGGGGGGGCCCAAGAGGGTCCCCAGCACTGGGGAGGATCCCTTGGGGCTTGATCCTGTTCCCCCTCCATTATCAGCCGGGATCCCTGTTATCCCCAGGGACCCCCTCTCCCAATTTACCGGGCCCCTCCCATGGACTGGGACCCCCCCATTCACTGCCTCCCCCCCTTCACTGCCCCCCTAATGCGCTGGGACCCCCCTGATCCATGAGCCCCCCCCAAGTGCACCGGGACCCCTCACTCACTGCCCCTCCCCCACCCAGGGGACCCCACCCCCCCCCCCCACCCCCCCATGTGACAAATGTTTTTGTGATTCGTGTCTATTGGCAATGGAATCAGCAAATGCTTCTATCTGCTGTGTCGAAAATAGACACAAAGAAAGGTTCTGAAGCTTTCTGACCAAATAGCCAAATAAAGCATCAAAATAAAAGCAGTATAATACAGTAAAAGAGATGAGGTAGCAAGATGACTGGGGCTTAGAATAAAACAGAGCAAGTTGTGGTAAAGCTAAGAGATATTGCAACAAAGCAACTAAATGCTTACGTATAATGTGAAAAATGAGTATTTTATGATTGGCTTTTCGCAAATATCAAAATGAATATTATATGTGTTATGTTAGAAAGTGATGCTGTATTAATTTTTTAAGTAGTGTGTTAAATATAGTTCTAAGTTAAAACATAATGTTAAAATAGAAACTATGCTATGTCAGATACTTTTTTTAAAGAGAGGAATGAGGTACTCACACTGGGGTAGCAGCCACAGGACACCGAAATCTTTCAGAGAAAGAGAATTTATTGCTCTCTCTTAACTAACTTCCTCCTGGCTTGCTCAGTCCTGAAGACGCCATCAGAATTAAGAGGAAGAAGTTGACACTGACCAGACAGAATCCTTTGTTTGAGTGGAATTTATGTATCATGTATGAGATGTATGAATATGCAACAGGCTATTGCTTTTAAGGGTTAATCCTCTGTTAACGGGTGTCCTTTTTCAGGCTTATTTTGCCCAGAAAGAGGTATCCAGACCATCCATAATTCTTTGTTCTTATTGCCTCATTTTGTCCTAATCATAATTGTCCACATTTTTATTACTCTAATTATATTACTATTTTCATAACCATTTTATTACTATTGAACTTTTAAAATTTTAAAAGCAAGTGATTGGTGTTTTTCACAAGTACAACCCCCAGCTGAGGCAAGCAAATGGATTATAGCCAACAGAAATGATAGACTTGAAATTGGTCCTGAGGAAAGCACGGAAAGAAGTGCAACCCTGAACACAACCCCCCCCCCCCCATGGGGAACATCTACATTGTCATCCGTATATCCTTAAAGTTTGTTAATGTTTGTTAAAATATAATTATAGTATAAGTTCAAGTTTTGTTCAGCTAAGAATTGACAGTCAAAATAACATCTCAGTTTCCAGTACTGTTCCATAGAGCTCTCTCCTTGCAACCCTAATTGGGACCAAACTGAGGGAAGGGAGTGGATGCAATAAGGGTCATGGCAGAATGTCTCCAGAAGAAGGGAAAACCAGAGATGGGAGGCAGGACTCGATTAGGAACTTCCTCCGGGAAAAACTCTCTTTGCATTCGCTTAGCACAAAAAACCCCTGTGGATGGGGAGGTGAGGAGGGCAGCCTGTACCAGACTCGCACTGGCAGCAACGCTGCTGCTCCCTCACTGCAAAGGGAGTGGAGGAAACACTTGTGAGAAGCGCGACTGTCCTTGGATAGAGGAGATACAGAAAGGGTATTAATCAGAGTACACACAAACATGAATCCCAAATGTTTCCATCACTCCCAGTTAACTGCCTGAAAAGAGGATAATAAAATGTATTGGCTGGTGTGAAAAATGCCAATCACTTGTTTTTAAAATTTTAAAAGTTTAATAGTAATAAAATGGTTATAAAATAGTAATATAATTCAAATAATAAAAATTTGAACAATTGGGATTTAGGACAATATGAGACAATAAAAACAAAGAGTTACGAACAGTCCAGGTACCTCTTTCTGGGCAAAATAAGCCCGAAAATGGACACTCGTTAACAGAGGATTAACCCTTGAAAGCAATAGCCTGTTGCATATTCATTCACCTCATCCATGATGCATCAATTTCATTCAAACAAAGGATTCTGTCTGGTCAGTGTCAACTTCTTCCTCTTAATCTTAATGACATTTTCAGGGCTGAGCAAGGCAAGGCAGGAAGAAGTTCATTTCTTCTGATAAGGGAGCAATAAATTCTCTTTCTCTGAAAGATTTCAGTGTCCTGTGGCTGCTATCTTGGTGGGAGTACCTTATTCCTTTCTATAAAAAAATATCCCACATACATAGTTTCTATTTAAACATTATGTTTTAACCTGGAACTATATTTAACATACTACTTTAAAAAAATTAATACAGCATCACTTTCTAACATAACGCATACAATATTCATTTTAATATTTGCAAAAAGCCAATCATAAAATATGCATTTCTCACAGATGGCTAAAAATATTGCAAACCCCAGCCAGAAGATGTCAGGAGAGTGTCCTATGAAAGAAAGATGGGTGTGTTTTAAACAAGAAAGTGAAACTAACTTAGAGGATATATTCAAAGAGAAAAACGTGCAACTGAAAAGACAAAGGGATAGAGAGGGACAAATATATGGAAAGAATCTTTTAATTGATATGGTGGAAAAGATTACAAAATAATTTAATTTGATTGATTGTTGGGTGTGTGGGAGGAAGCACTTAAGTGAAATTTGGGCATGGGATGGTATCAGTTTAAGTCCCCTGGACATTTTAAAATGGATTACATCAGGGAAAAAACTGGTAGTACCCAAAAGAAGGGAAGGAGAGTGGAAGATTAAATCAACAATAAAGGGGAAGAGTGTTGATCAAGAAAAGGGAAAATGTATACTATTGAAGTAGGAGAAACGCCATGAAAAAGATATCTGGCAGCAAATGACACACACACACCAGGTGGATCCCAGAAACTCCCCAGTCATATTGGTCAAGAGAAAAAACTGAAAGTCGATGTGTATACAGTCAAAAAGAAAAAAGGTTTGAGTGCTTAGGAGATTATACGAATCCTATATCCTATCCAAATATTGGAAACATAACAAATCAAGATTCTAATTTCTGGGATTGTTTTGGTTTGAAAAGGAAGTGAGTTTTTTGAGTGTTTGGTGGTTAAACGGATAAGTGTCGAGATTTGAATATCGGCATTTGGTGTGGCTGCTGAGGATCTGGATTCGCTTCTGAGCACACAGGGGGTTAAAGGCAGAGAACTCTCAGGGGAAGCTCTTTCAGCTGTGGTCTGTGAAAGAAGCCAGAGCTCTTCTGCCAGCTGCGGGCTGAGCGGGGCAGGGGAAGCCCCGGGTGAGGGAGGGCAGAGCTGGGGACAGAGAATGGAAGTGAAGGCTTTGGCAAGGTAGAAGGGCAGAAGAACGCTGAGAGAGAGACAGAGAGCCTGTGCTTGTGCCTGTGTTTGTGCTCCTTTGAAATTTGATATCATGCGCGGGCAGCAGGGCTGGCTGGGAAGGAGAAGGGGCGGGTGGGGCAGCGAGGGTGCAGCGAGAAGGTAGGGCAGCGTAAGAGTTCTGGACAGGCAGAGCCTGAGGTTTGAACTCTTTTCTTAAATGATAGAAACTTTACAAATGCAGATTATTCTGAAGCTGAATGAGAAGAGAGAGATGAAATAAAAAGTAATAGGCTGGTGTGATGAATGTGTGGGCAAGCGAAAGATGTCAGAAGAAGTTGAGAAGAATATTGGGTGGGAGGAGATGATGAGTGGCCTTTGGCTGGACTTTTCTTGTATTGCCATGGACAGAACCATTTTCCTGTGACACAGAGACTGCATCTAGGGGGAGGCAATGGCTTGGAGCCAAGAGAGTGCAGTGATGTTATGTGAAGGAGCAGCGTGAACAGAGACGACGGGTGAGGAGGGTGTGGTGGTGCCCTCGATCTTCAGTGAAGAAGAAGATCTCTGTTCTCGAGACCCCTCGGCCCCAGGGGGTGAATTTGGGAGGGACAGGTGTCCCGAAAGTGAGAGACTGTGCTTTTTTGGAACTGGGCAAAGCATCCTTAAAAAGGGAGCCCCAGAAGCAGCTTTGGTCCTTGTACAGTGGTGAGAGCACTGGACATGGAAGGAAGATGTCACGATGGCAAATGTTCTCCAGGCGGTGCCATGTGTGACATGGAAACACAAGAGGTTTCAACTGTGTTTCCTGGGGAAGCCTATGGTACAAGAGGGACTCCTCTCTCCTTGATAAACTGAAAACTGATTATCTGAAAAATGATGATAGACTGAGAGTTAGTTATCTGAAGAGTAGTAACTGAATTGAGAATCCAAAGTTTTGTCTTACTGTAATGAGTTAGACATTTAGTGGGGGGAGGAAGAATATTTTAGAAAGTTTTCATTCCGAGTTCTGTGTGTGGTTATCTTTTCATATAGTTGTAGGTTAATAAAGTTTTTTTCTTTATTCCTAAGCTAGAGCCTGCTTTGCTCTGTTTCTAATCACATCTCACAGTAGACACCAGAGAGAATATATTTTCATAAATCACTAGCATTGCACCAGCATCAAACCATGAGAGGGATGCACCTAAAAATTTATTTTGGATCTGTGGTAACACAGCCAATGTGAAGTTACCAGGAGGGTGGAGCGGGAGTTGCACAATTGGAGCAGTAAATCCATCCTTTCCCTTACTGCCTAAGGACGTGAAATCAAACTCGGGAGTGCCGGTGTATGATGATCTGGACAGAGAGAAAAGGAATTTAATTGGTGGAACCCAAAATTGGAACAGTGATGTTTGGACCCCAGAAATGATTATAGATCCTGATGGGCACAAGATGGACCCCGGGGCTGCAGAACCCCAGAGCTCATGCTCAATCGAATCATCCATCTGCAAGCAGGGCTTGAAATCGTGTCCAATCAAACAACTCTGACCATCGATCTCTCAAACCAGCCGCAACAGCAAACACCATCAGTCATTTACCAGATCCCATTGGCAGTGGGCTACCTGCTCCCAGAGGAAGGAGGGATCTGTGGGAAATTTAATACTTCAGAATGCTTCCAAGAGATCAATGACCATAGTCATGTAATTAAAAACATTCTTCAAAATATAGAAAACTAACCTCTGTTGGAGCACAAAAATGGACCCCCTTGTTTGGAGACTCTGATTGGTGGGACAACTTGTTCACCTGGAATGGTAAATGGTGGAAGGAATTGGCCTTTGCAGTGTGTGCACCAGCAAGTGCAATATCACTGCCATGTGCAATTCCATGTCTAGTCCGGACAGTGACCAGCACTGTCCACAGCAGCATCATGCTGCAAGGGAACGTGGGAGGGAAAAACGGTGAAAAAGTCATGTTAATGAAAGAACAGAGTGATCAGAATGCCAGAGATGTGCTTGAACAGCACGAGAAACTGAGAAAAGTAGAAGTTGAACTCTAAAAGGTTGATGCAGGCTGGAAGCCTGATCAAATAGTTAGAGGGGGGAATTGTTAAAAATAGGTTAGAAAGTGTTGTAAATAGTTGATAGACGGTTAGGCATGTACTGTTCGTTTGGTTATTATATTGTAAAAGTTATATTTCTTATAACGACTCGTTTTTATATATAAAGATATATTTATATTTATTTGTTTTTATAAATATATATTTATTTTATAGTATATAAAATATATTATAGATATTTTATATATAATATATTAATATATTATATATATATAATATATATTTATATCTATTAAATATATATATTAAATATATTAAGTATATGTATAAACATATATTTATAACTTCTCTTTTAATATTTAAAAGAGTAGTTATAAGAAATACGGTGCTCAATGTACCACAACACACCTCAGTAAAGTTCACCACCCCCCGAGCGAAACCAGCCAGCCTGGACAGAACTGTAACGGGCCAATCAAGCGCCTTAAACCTTCAGGCAAATGAAGGATCCAAATCCAAAAAGAAACCAAGCCAAAGGGACAAAAAGCATGATAAAAAAGGGGATTCAGACCCACTGAATCTCTGCTGCTCCATCTGGAACATTCGGGACATCGCTGCTGAGCAGCCCCAGCGCCGGCGCTGCTCCATCCTCGACGGGAACGCTCCTGCTCGGCCCGGGGCCCCCTTGCTTTGGGCCTTGCTTTTATTATAATAAATGCTGAAATCGCTTTAGCACTGGGAGCCTGCTCTCCTTTTTAACACGAAATTCAGGATTCCCAGGGCACACGGAATTCAGGAATCCCGGGGTACACGAAATTAAGGATTCCCATATCACACGAAGTTCAGGTTTCCCGGGGCACAGGGAATTCAGGATTGCCGGGGCACAGGAGCAGACGGTGATCGGTCCCTCAGGGCTGAGCTCCAGCGGTGCCAGTGAATTCTCTCTGCAGTGACAGCCCGGCCGCCCTCCTCCCATGCCAAAGAGCCACAGAGAGACGCTGCCCCCAACCCCTGCCCCCCATCCTCCCGCTGTCTCTGTTCCCCCCTCCCGGAGAAACTCCCAAAAACCAGAGGAGTTCCCCCTCCCCGCCTTCTCGAGCACTCAGCCATCAGAGCCTCTCAGCAACGCAATGGGAAAAACAATCCACAAGTAACAAGGAAAGAACAGAAAAAACCCAATCCCCAACAGGGCGGGGGTGGCTGCGGTTTTTGGGGGTTCCAGCGACACCCGGGGCGAGTTCAGTGCTCAGCAGCAGCGGGGGGGCCCCCCCAAACCACAGCCGGGTGTGAGAAACAAAGTTCACTCCTTGAAAATTGCAAAAGTTTAATAAGGGCTATAAAAGGATTTTAGCAGTTGGCCAAAGAACGCACCCTTAACTTAACCCGTTGTTCTCCAGATCCGGTTCCAAGGCAGGGCTGCAAACACATTCCTGAGTTTAGACATTATTCAAACATTCCCGGGAGGTTTGGATGTTCCAGGAACTCTTGTTTGGTTTTAACCTCTGACTTGTCTGCAGGACATTCTGTAGATTAGGTCAATATATTTGATTTCTTCTCCTAGTTCCATCCTGTTGTTTCACACTCCCTGATAAATTCATAAATTCCTCTCACGTTTGTGTTACTGTCATCATCACCTGGAGAGGTTGGTCTGCAGATTTGAGAAACAAGAGAATTGTTTCACACCTGAGTCAGTTACACAAAAGCATTTTAACATTGCAGACTTGCTATTTTAACATTTAATATTTCTCTATTCAATATTTGTCTATTTTTAATATTTTAAGGCTTGTGATATAATACCTATTTATTACCCCAGCATTAAATCGGTTACATGATGCACATTTAAACTGATCAGTTATATTGAACCAGTGAGCAGCTACACAGAATTATCAATAATCAATAATCAAGTACCAGAGCAAAATACTTGTGAAAGTACTTTTTTGCAGAAGCCAATACAGAATGGCTGCAGCCCATGCAGAACTGCAGAAGCCAATGCAGAATGGCAGAAACCAATTATTAAATTGTCATTTATGACCTGGCTCTTCTGCAGGTACAGTAGAAAGCTGGAAGCTGCTGAGGGGATTCAGTCACCCCTGTCTCTGAGTGTCCCCAGAGTGTCCCTGAGTGTCCCCAGAGTGTCCCAGAGTGTCCCTGGGTGTCCCTGAGTGTCCCCAGAGTGTCCCTGAGTGTCGCAATGATGTCACCCCAGGAATTTTCATCAGGATTTGGGACAATTTCAATGAAAATTCCCCGAAAATTCCCCAGATTTGTCTCAAATCCCATGTGGGGAGGGGAGAGGGGACAGGTGACAGCAGCCATGTCCCCAATGATGTCACTGCCACAATGACATTGCAGCAGTGATGTCACTGTCCTGAAGCAGCCTCGGGATGTCCTCAATGGCTTTTTGGCACCTCTCGGCCACCGCACGGCTGCTGGGGCCACCAGGGCCACCACGGCCACCACAGGGACTCAAGAGGAGGTCATGGATGTTCCCAAGTGTCCCCAGCAGGTGATGCTTGAACAGGAGGGCACTGGCCTCCCACAGCTGCTCAGCCTTGGCCACTTTGGCCACCAAGGCCTCGGGGACATCAGGGGACGCCTCCTTTGTCCCCTCCAGGGCAACCTTGGTGTCCCTGAGCTGGCACTCCGTGTAACTGATAAACTCAGTGGCTTTGTCACACGCGGCCACCAAGCGCTGCAGCGGCCCCAGGGCCACCTCTGCCCAATGTCTCCTCCTGATGGCCGCCCTCGCCGGCCTGGTGGCCACCACAGCCTCTCCCACGGCCTCGTTGGTGGCCGCCGCCACCCGGGCACCGTGCGCAGCCCCCGCTGAGGCCTCCTCATCCCTGTCCAGGGCCACCATCAGCTGCTGGGCAGTGGCTTTGTCCTGCTGGTGCCTGGCCCAGGCAAGGGCCGCGTCCTCGCAGGCATCGTGGAGCTTGGTGGCCTCCTCGAGCAGCTGCTTCCATCTCTCCTCACACGCAGCCACCAACTCCCGCCAGGCGCTGCCCGCGGCTCTCACATCGGCCCAGGTGGTCCCCAGGGTGACCCCAAGGGTGGCCAGGGCCTGGCCCAGGGAGGGGACACCGGGGTCACCCAGGGAGGTGACACCAGGGTGGTCCAGGGCCTTACGGAGGCTCCAGGTGAAGATCCTCGGGGCCGCGTGCAGCAGCTTTGGGGGCACACAGCACCGCACGCCCCGGCGTGGCCCGGTCACAGTGGCTGTCACCTCAACCAGTGTGGCCACCATGGACACCAGAGCCTCCAGCAGCTGGGGAGGGGACAGGGGAAGTGTCAGGGACCTGGTGACATTTGGGGCCTCCTGTGATGTCTTGAACTGTCCCCCCCAGGTGATCCTCGTCCTGGCAGGCGTTGGCCTCCCACAGCCACTCAGCCTCAGCCACCTTGGCCACCAAGTGTAGCATTGTGTGTTTTATACAGGTTTTGTTGTAAAGTTGGTTGTTTTTTATAAGTTGAGATTATGGTTTGACCCTCGGTTCCCCCCATGTTCCTCCCTCACAATGGTTTGTCCCTGAGTTGTTTGTCCCACCAAGTCCTCAGGGATATCAGGGGGACTCCTCATTTGTCCTCTCCAGGGCAGCCTCGATGTCCCCAACCCTGCGCTGCAGCTCCCAGGGGAAGGCGGTGGCTTCGTCACACGTGGCCACCAAGCGCTCCAGCAGCCCCAGGGCCTCTTCCACCTGCTGTCTCTCCATGGTGGCCCTTGTGGCCTCGCTGGCAGCCACCCCGGCCTCTCTCCTCACCTGGGCTTCATGCCCAGTCACCACCTCGGCCCCCTCCTCCCTGCCCAGGGCCTGCAGGTTCCACCGTGTTTTCCTGAGCTGTCCCATCATGGGCAGCCAGGGCCTGCAGGTTCCTTGCCCAGGCGGTGGCAGTGGCCACCATGTCGGCCGCCTCAGTGCGGAGCTTGGTGGCCGTCCTGGCCAGGTCAGCCCAGCTGTTCACAAGCACAGACACCAACTGCTGCCACTTGCTGGCCGCCATTGTCACACGGTTCCAAGTGGTCCCTGGGGTGCTCTCCCAGGCAGCCAGGGCCCGGCTGAGGGAGGTGACAGGATCACCATCATCGGAGGTCACATTGCAGCGCCACCAGGTGTCATCAGTGCAATGCAGGGTGGCCCGGAGCTCCTCGGTGAAGTCCTCCAGATCCCAGTACAGGCACCTTGTGGACACGGGCAGCATCATCTCGTTCAGCCTGGGCAGGATGGCCAGCAGCTCGCCCAGGATGGCCACCACAGTGACCTGTGGCTGCAGCAGGGCCAGGGCCAGCTGGGGAGGGGACAGGGGAGGTGTCAGGGACCTGGTGGCTCTTACGGCCTTCTGCGGTGGCCCCCTGTCCCCAAGGGGTCCCTTTTGTCCCCTCTGTCCCTTTGTCAGCCTCTTGCTCCCTCTGCCACCCCCTGCCCCTCCCCTCCTAGCCCCTCCCGCCCCCTGCCCCACTGCTGTCCCCTCTGTCACCCCCGCCACCCCCCCTGTCCCCTCCATCCCCCATGGCCCCTCGCCCCCGGTCCCCTCTGTCCCCCTCTCTCCCCCCTGTCGCATCTCTTGGGGCTCCACGCTCACTGGGGACCCGGCTCTGGGGACGCTCCGGGGGTCGAACGAGCCGGTCCCGGCCCAGAAGTGGCCCCAGGAACGGAGCGCGGTAACGGCGGAGCCGCCTCAGGAGAACTCCGGAGAGGGGCGAGGAGGAGACGCCACGGGAAACGGAGAACGGGAACGGCCCCGGGCGGGGCGGCAGCGACCGCGGTCAGCACCGGGAGCGGCGGGGGCAGGGGGGGACTGGGGGGGGGCGCTGGGGGGGTTGGGGGGGTGTGAGGGAGAAATGGGGGGGTCCTGGGGAGATTTGGGGGTCCTGAGGTGTGAAAAAGCCACTTACTTTTAAAATTTTAAAAGCTGAACAGTAATGAAATGGTTATAAAAATAGCAATATAATTAGAGTAATAAAAATTTGAACAAGAGTTACGGACGGTCCGGATACCTCTTTCTGGGCAAAATAAGCCTGAAAAAGGACCCACGTTAACAGAGGATTCACCCTTAAAAGCAACAGCCTGTTGCATATTCATACACCTCATACATGATACATAAATTCCATTCCAGCACAGGATTCTGTCTGGTCAGTGTCAACTTCTTCCTCTGAATCCCGACTTCAGGGCTGAGCAAGGTGGGAAGAAGTTGGTTTCTTCTGATAATGGAACAATAAATTCTCTTTCTCTGAAAGATTTCGGTGTCCTGTGGCTGCTATCTGGTGTGAGAACCTCATTCCTTTCTTAAAAAAAAAATCCCACTTACATAGTTTCTATTTTAACTACAAAACTTACCTTTTAACTACAAAACTACATTTACAATACTATTAAAATGTTAATACAGCACTACTAATCAATACAACATAATACATATAGCAAATATCTGCCTAGAGCCATAAAATTGGCACTTTTCACATCAGGGGACGTGGAGGGTCCTGAGGGGGTTTGGGGGTCCTGAGGGGGCGTGAGAGGGTTTAGGAGATCCTGAGGGGATTTGTGGGATTCTGAGGGGATTTAGGGGGATCTGAGGGGGACTGGGGGGTCCTGAGGGAGAACTGGGGGCGCTCAGGGGTTGTGAGGGGATTTGGGGTTCGTGAGGGAGAACTGGGGGTTCTGAGAGAGAATTGGAGGTATCTGAGTGGATCTGAGGGCGTCTTGAGGGGATTTGTGGGTGATTTTGGGGGATTCTGAGAGAGTTTCGGGGGTTGTGAGAGGATTTGGGGGTCATGAGGGGATGTGAGAGAATATGAGGGCGCTGAGGGGATGTGAGGGGGTTTGGGGGGATCTGAGGGAGAACTGGGGGGTCCGGAAGGGGTTTGAGGTGGATTTTGTGGGGTTCGGAGGGTGAATTGAGGGTCCTGAGGGGATCTGGGAGGGGTCTTGAGGGGCTTTGGGTGGATTTTGGGTGGTTGTGAGGGAGAATTGGGGCTTCTGAGGGGGTTTGGGGATCCTGACGGGATTGGGGGGGGGAGGGGGGGCTTGAGAGGGATTTTGGGGGGGGGGTCCTGAGGGAGAATTGGGGTCGTGAGCAGATTTGGGGGGGAATTTGAGGGGTCCTGTGGGATTTTGGGGAGATTTTAGGTGGTCCTTGACTGGATTTGGGGGTTTGTTACTGAATTTTGGGGGGTCTGGGCTGATTTTGGGGTGATTTTGGGGGTCCCTGACCAGAGTTATGGGGGATTTGGGGTATTTGGGGGTAATTTTGGGGTCCCTTGATTTATTAAAAATATGGATATTGATCTAGTATCTGATATCCAACTGTGATGGACAAAAACTCGAACAGTTTAAAGTTAGAAAGTGTAATTTATTGTGATGCGGGATAGCTCCCAAATACACACTGCAATTTACAGGTGATTACAGAGTCCTTTTATCTATACCAGTAGTGAATACCCAAAAGAAATGCATATTCACAACTTTGGTACATCCCAGTCTCCGCTTCCCATGGTAATTAGTTCAAAAGCTATTAACCATGCGTAGATTGTTCCTTGAAATGGATGGGTGGTCCCTTTCATGGGGAGGAGTCCCAAAATGAGGAAGTAAATGAAGTCTTCCTTGTTCTGGCCTTTCTACATTTTCAATGCAAATATGACAAATGAACCCTTGGTAGAACTCCCATTCCCCGTCTTCAATTGTTTTCAGAACAGAGGAGGCCACAACTGTCTTATGTTCCCGAAAGCTAATTATCAGTTTCTATATTCTTCATGATAAACCCAGCTAACCAAACATTGTGTTGACAAGCAATCAATTATCAGTTAACTACTAACTCCTAACTTCATCAAGGCCAACCCATTTATTTTGATTAACTCCAATAAAGTTTATCTCTAACTAAAATCTCAGTTCCTCTAAAATCCTTAAATTCTTTAAAGTTTATGTCTCACCAGAGCTCCGGGGCCCACCCCGGATCCCCACTCCGCACCCCCTGTGCCCCACGGCCGCCACGGGACCCTCCTGCCCGCGCTGCCGCTTCCTCTTTGCCGCCCTTCCCCCATTTCCCCTTTCACGTCCTCTCCCCTCCTATAAAATATAAATCCCAGTATTTCCCGGTGGAACGTGCCTGGCCCCGTCTGACCCTTGCTGCTGGGCCAAAGGCGGCAGCTGTGGTGTTTCACCTCAGAGATACCTTTGGCCGGCTGGGTGCTGCAGCTGGGCACTCGGAACAAATCCAGGCATAGTAGGAACTCAGTTTACCTCTGGTGGAAAAGGTTTAGGCGACGGTGAAGAGAAAGGACAGGATTCTATCGTAGAGTTTTAATCCAGAGTTTTATTCCAGGATGACAGACCTCTGAATCTTGTAACAGCTCCCAATAGAATCCAGACCGCATGGTCCCGTCTCCTTTAAAGCCCGGGGACAGGGGGAGGGGAAGGGACAGGTGAGGACCAACCAGGTGGGAGAAGGGGAAGGCTCAAGGGATAAAGGCGCTTGGACAGGCCAATGAGGCCAGACCTGAGGGGCATCTTTTGAACTTCTGCCAACCACATGACGCCCTTGCTGGAATGTTAAGGTTGATGGGCAGCTCTTAGCAGGAGGGCAAAGGGGCAGGGGAAAGGTTGGCAAACCTGAAATGGCATCACACTGCAATGCAGTTTATACAACCTCACCTTGAGCTGGGAATCTTCCACTGCTAAACCAATTTCCCATGCCACTATCAAGTCTCATCCCAACAAAATAAAGTCTGCATCTTTTATTAATAACATATTTCTATACACTTAGTTTCTGTCTCTATTTCAACATCCTTTATAATTGGAACCTTAAAAGGTTCCCCCTTTGCCCCAACTACCATTATTGCATCATCGCTCAGAGAGCACCCTCGCAGTTACTGCTGCACTGTGGTCCGTTCAGCCCCAGAATCTACTAAAAACCAAATTTCCTGCCTGTGGGGTCCCACTCTCAATTTTATCAAGGGCTCCCTAGGTGTTCCGGACCCCAAACTGAAAATCCTCTGACACCCCTAATCCTCCTGAAATATCGTTTCATCCTTGACCTTGTTGGGGCAATTCTTTCAAATGTGTCCTTTTTTCCTTGCAGTAGCAGCACTTGACGTCCTTTTTCTGGTTGTTTGAACCTTTTCGTTGGGAAGGATTTTCCTTCTTTGCTGGCGCCGTTTTCGCCAAGTCTCTGACCTGTTCCTGTTTCTGTGCTTCCCTTACTGCAGCCACCAGCACTTTCGCTGGAATCTTCTGCTTTTCTTCGTCTCTTCTCATGTAGACCTTCTGGGCTTCCCGGAGCAATTCCTGCAGTTCCCTATCTTGCCATCCATCTATCTTTTCTAATTGCTTTCTTATGTCTTCCCATGATTTCGCCATGATCTGAGTTTTCAGCAAAACCACTCCAATTGGAGAGTCAGAGTCCGTCCCGGAATGCATTCTCAGGCTCTTTCGAAGGCTTTCCAGCCATTCTGTGGGGGTTTCGTCCTTTCACTGACATTCCCTGAGTACTTTATTCCTATTTTACCCCTTCGGCACCACCTCCCTGATTCCATGAATTATCATATTTCTCAAATTTATAATTTTCTGTCTCCCTTCCTCTGTCTGGGCACTCCAGGACAGCTTTTGGTTCGGCCACCTCTGATCTCCCTTCTCCCCCTGGGGATTCCTGTTCTCCCAGTCCCTGATCGTGGCTTCTCTGATCACTTCTCTCTCCTCATTGTTGAACAGCGACCTCAGGATCGCATTGAGATCCTTGTATGTGTAGGTGCTGTTTCCTAGAAATTCATCCAGTGTTTCAGCCACCCCCAAAGGATCATCCATCAGTTTCCCCATTTCTTTCTTGAAAGCCCTCACATCCCTGGTGTCGATCAGCACATGAACAAAGCTGATAATTCCTGGAGCTATCAGTACCTCCCGTAAAGGGAAGAGACTGGGCTTTCCTCCTCGTCATCACTGTCTCCAGTGGTTGCTCTCCTCGTTCTCTGCCTCGTTCAATGGGCCAGAGGAGAGTTGTGGCTTTCTTGGGGAAAAATACCCATTTCTCCTCGGTCTTGGGGAGGGTTGGTGGCTGGGGCTGCTCGCATGGGAGCAGAGGCGCCGTTGCCTGCCCACATGGGAGAGAAGGCGCCGCGGCCAGTGCCAGTGGGAGCAGCTGCACCAAAGCCTGTCCCTGCAATGCCTCTGGAGGCAACCTGGGCACCGGAGGTACCTGGGCTGTTGTGGGCTGGGGCGGAGGGACAAGGTAGAGGGGTGGAAGGTTGTCCAGTGGTTCCCACTCCTTGCCCTGGTTTGCTGAGTGTCTGAGAGCTCTGATCGGGTACAATCCCGAACAAGCGTACTTCCACATCTCTGCATACTCAATTTCCTCAAAGTCCTGCGGGCGGTGATTGACTACGTGGTCGTACAGGGATTTGCACATCCACATCTCGAAAGTGCTGAACACTGGCCAAACCACATATTTCGCAATCTCCTTTCCCCCCCACTTTTCCATGCAAAACTGTATCATCTTTTCCTTGGATTTTCCCACTCTCCTGGGGCTGTCGTCCCAATGTTCTAACATTCATCCCAATGGGCTTTCCCTCAGGATTTCAGGCAGAACCTTCCCAGGATCTTGGGGAGGTTTTTCTTGGGGCTTTTTCTGGAACTTACTTTTTCCCAAGCCCATTTTCCCAAAAAAACCGTTCACTAATTTTCTCACCTTGTCTCCTTCAGCTGGGATGCTCAACGTGAGTCCCGAGTCTCCGTCTGATGTAGATTTCCTCAGTTTGCCAAACACCGCCAGTCTATTCAGCCACGCGGAGAACCGTTCCGCGGGTCTTTCGACTGCTCTCGAGCTCTCTTACCTGATTCTGCGGATCAGAAGGCAGACCGGCTCCTGAAATATTTCGGGAAGATCTTTTCCCCTTCCCAACCCAACTGTAATCGATTCCCTGAACTCCCTACGAGTCCCAGGCCCCACGTGTAATAAGAAAAAGCGCTCGCTTCCCCCTTGACCGACCACGTCCCTTGTGGAAGAGTGGAGCTGTGATCGTGGGGTCCACACTCGCTTCATGATAGAATCACATCTCACACACACGCTCGGTCACACCCCTCTCAACCACGTGGTACTCACATTTCCTTTCTCGCGTGGATTCCTCGTGCATGCTGATTTTCCGGGTGAAAAAGAATAAAAGCATCGCGGCCTCAGAGATCCCTCTTCAGATCATTCTGATTTCCTGATCTGGCCCATTTTTATCCCTCTTTGGCTGTGGTTCTGCCTTCGGTTCGGTGTTTGACTGGTTTCGTGAACTCCCAATCCCGTCAGACCGCTGAAATCAGCAAGGCGCCTCCTGACTGGAAAGGGGTCCCCGAACCCCAAATTCAAATCACATTGGGGTCACTAGAATTGTTATAAATGATCAATCGAAAGCCAAATTATATATATAAAAAAAAAATCTTCCGAGAAATGGGCACAGAGCGGAAATAGAGAAGTTATAAGCTCTATGTTTTTTTGACAAATACTATTTGGACTATTTGTGATAACTTTGGAGTCCCCAAGAAGAAAAATTCGAATTTGTAGTAGACAGGGACAGAAAGAACATACCTGTTAAATATTCCAAAAAGTTATAGCGTAAGCAAAGACAGTGTAAAAGTAACAGGAACAAAAGGAAAGAGTTTCACAGTTCCTGTCATTAAAAGATGTGGTAAATGAAGAAGAAGCTAAAATTTAGATGGAGAATGTCTTATTAGTGCCTGGGGCAGATAACTTATTAAGAAAAGACTTACAGGAAAAGAATGGGGGTTATACCACAAGAAAGAAAAATGACAACTAGAGTTTTAAAACTTAGCCAAGAAAATAAAGAAGAATTAAAAAGGAAGTTTGGGCTGGGAAGGAAATAGGACAGGATTAGATATTGACCCCATAAGTGTCACAATTGAAAAAGGATTGTCCCATATGTGTACATCAGTACCCCAAATTTTTAAAAGGACAGGAAGGTTTAAAGCCAGTAATAGAAGAACTTAAAAAGGATGGGACATAAGTGCCTTGTATGTCTCCTCATAATACCCCTATTCTCCCAGTAAAGAAGCCCAATAGAAATTATCTTTTATTATCATGAGAAACTGAAGTTGAGGTTAAAAAAGCTACTATATAACTTTTACATTTTCTTGGGAAAAGAAAAAGATTAAGGGTATCAAAGAGGGAAATCAGAGAACTACTCAGATTATTGGGATATTGCAGATTATGGATTGATGGGTACACATAAGCAATAAAATTTTTATATACAAAATTAACAAAGGAAAATGATCTTAAATTAGAAGAGTTGAAGTTAAAACTAGCCTAAGTACCAACGTTAAGCTTACCCTTGTTAGAAAAACCCTTTTCATTTGTACATAAATGTAGAAAATGGAGTAGATCATAAAATTTTAATTCAGGAGTGGGAAGGAGTAAAGAGACCAGTAGCTTATTTATCAGAGATGTTAGACCCAGTAAGCCACAGCTGGCCAGTATGTATTTAAGCTATAACAGCTACTGCAATCCTAGTAAAAGGAAGTTGTAAGCTTACTTTTGGAAGTAAACTAGTTGTGTGTATACCTTGTACAGTCCAAGGTGTGTTGAATCAAAGAAAAGAGAAAAAGATAGGGAAAAGAAAAGAAAGTAAGAAGAGAAGAAAGAGAGAAGTTGAAGAAGGGGGAGGGGTAGTTAGCAGACTCTGGAATGTTAGAATGTAGAGTGATGATGTCTTGGTGCTGGAGGAGAACAGAAGTGTGAATGCAGTTTCTGCACAAAGGACAGGGAAGTGTCTTAACACATGGCTGTTATATGGTTATTCAATGCCGAACTGGGGTCTGGAAAAGGTTTATCAGAACGGGCCCTCCTTGAATGAAAAAGAGGATAAGAAGGAAAAAAGGAAAAAAGAATGTCAGGAGCACCTGAGGACACCAAGTTTAGGGTTGTCAAGGCTGGGAGGTGTCTGACCACTCCTGTACGAGCTGCGGGGTCCTGAGTCCAGGATGGCAGCACTGGCCTAGGCAAGTTGGTAGAGAGAGAAAGAGAGAGAAGAGAGAGAGAGGGGGTGAAAGGACCCAAGGCATGCCCCCAGGGTCCCCATGCCTGTGGCTGTCTGTAAGTTCTGCCCGGCTCCCACTGGGGCAGGATCTGCCCTGGCTGGGGCCCTGCAGTAAAGTGGCAGCAGTGGGGGAAGGGTGAGGAACAGCACTGAAAGAAATGTGGTGAAAAAAGAAAGAAATGTGGTGAAAAAAAAAGGGAAAGAGGAGGCTTTTTTTTCTGAGGAATGGGTCTGTAAGGCTAAAACAGTTAAATGTTGCCCAAAAAGTAAAAAGCAATAGATGTGATTCATCTCGTGTTAAAATTGGCCTGGCCTTTCTTGTTTAACTAACTGTAGCTCACAGAAAGAAGAATTTGCCTCTGCAGCTGTTAGCACAGCTGGATACAAGAAGAAGAGGCAGCTGTGGAGGAAGCTTTTAGCTAAACCCAGAAAGTTTTGAAGAAAGCTAATGGTAAAAGTTAATGCAGTATTGTCTTTCTTTTATCACTGTGCTATTAAGAATTCCTTTCCAGGTACTACTGAAGCAGCAATCTGAATCACAGAAAGAGGGTGAATTCAAGCCAGCAGAATCAAAGGATTTGTGAAGGAATTTGAGGAATGGACTAACCATTGATACCAAACCAGGTGATACCAAATTGAATTTCAAACGGGGACTGGGTGGCAATGGTTTGGGAAAACCCAAATGATCCAAGAAATGTACAAAGAATAACACCCAATTAAGAAATAAGGCAAACTTTACATTACTGGTCTTAAGCACTGCCTGAATAAAACATCTCCCTGGGGAGGAATACTTCAGATAGAAGGATCAAGACTGTTTTAGTCAAAGAGTTCTTGTATTCTGACTTTAGCCTGTGAATTGTACAGGGAAGAAGGGAAATTACCATCTCCATTAGTACCATACTGTAAACTTTATTTGATTCATTCTGATACTGGACATGCTAGCTGGGTTATAAGTAAATGCTTGAATTGTGGGAATAATTAGTATTGTAGTTCACAAAATTTATGCTCTTATTGCAAAAAGTGTTAAAGTAATAGCTTTGTGGATGGGAATTGTTAGTGCCTTTTGAATGAGAGATAACCGAGGAACGGTGGGAAACCACAGTTAAGGTGTGTCAAAAACAATTTGCCTGGAAATTAGTTAAGAGAAAGTGACAAGGAAATAGAGGGCAAGACCAGATTGGCCTCTGTATTTGTCACCGAGAAGATCAAATACACCTGCTGTGGGCTGCAACCTCACAGGCATGGCAGGTGGGAGTATAAGCCATAATGGAGCTCTGTTATTCCTGTTTCTGGCACTCATTTGTTGTCTTTTCCCTTTTGGGATACCAGCAAGATCGTGTCACAAATACTATGGAAAGCATCACAGAACCCATTCCTCATTTCAATGGCATCATTAGATTACAAGCTGCCCTCGGAATAACCAACCAGACAGCTCCAGCTCCTGACCTTCCTGCTGAGCAATCCACTGAAATGAGGAACACAACATTCACCATGGGATGGGATCAGATCATCTGTTAGCAGAAAAAAGAGGAGTTTGTGGAAAATTAAATTACTCAAACTGCTGTTGGCAAAAAGATGACAAAGGAAAAGTGCTGAAACAGATAACAAAGGAAACGAGAAAGCAGCTTATGTTCCACCCCAAACATGAAAAGGATGGGAATGGGACACGGTTTCGTGGCTCCCTGGCAGTCCATGGGTTAAACGAATGCTGTTTCTCCTCTTATGTGCTACAGCAACTCTCACCTTTTTACCATGTTCCACACCTTGAGAGTGCAGCTCATTCAGCAGGTGAGCGAGGGGATGCAGGTGGCAGCCAGGCCTCCTGATCCAGAAACGGCTACAGAAGGACAGGGAATGAGGGCACTGAGAACAATCCCAAAACAAAACAAAACTCAGGAACAAAAAACAGAGTCAATGAGTGAATCTGCTTGGAGATAGGGCCAGGGACTTGTAGATAAGGAAGTAACAGGAGAAACCATCAGTTTTAGAAAATTTTAGAAATTGACACGGACTGCTGCTCAGACAAAGTCCCGCTAAATTCCTGAACTTCCAGAAGAACAAAGACTTAACAAAGCCGTGAATATCGGCTGTTCTACAAAAGAGGGGTTACACAGTAACGAGGACGTGCAGTTGGCAGATCGGGAGGTCTGAACCTTCCAAGTACCTCAGCCAGTGGGCAAAGGGAAAGGGAGATGAGGCCGGGAAAATGAGGATAAAAAGAAGGCTGCGAACTACAACAATGGCAGAGAGCGCACTGCAAATGCCCCACGGCCTCTCCCTCTGCTCAGCAATAAAGTCACTTGTACAGGACTCCTCTGTCTCCTCTGGGCACAGAAACCTCCGGCCACGTCAATTTCCCCGCACAGCCCCGGGCACGGGGCAGCCGCCTCTGTCCCAGCCACAGGAACCGGGCCGAGCCAGCGCTGCTCCGGCAGCGGCTCCTGCCGAGGCAACGGCCGCAAGGAGACCGCGGGCAGGGGATGCCCGAGAGAGGCCCCGAGCCCCTGGGAAGCCCCTGCAGAGCCATGGAAGCGGCTCCTGGCGGCACCTGTGAGCCCGGGGGGGATCCTCGTGGAGCAGCCCGTTCCCGAGGGACCGTGTCCCGTGGGAGGGACCCCAGGCTGGAGCAGGACGAGGATTCCTGTCCGTGAGGGGAGGCTGGGACATGACCGGGCTGTGACCCCCATCCCCTGCGCCTCTGGATGGGGAGAAGGGAGAGAATGCAGGATGGAGTTAAGCCCGGGAAGGAGAGAGAGGTGGGGGGAGGATATTTGCGTAGGAATTATTTCAGTTCTCATTCTCTTGCCCTGCTATGTTTGATAATAAATTCAATTAATTTCCCCAAGTCAAGTGTGAGAGGAATAATGGATTTTGTCCTTACAAACAGGCTGTGGGTCTGCTGGTAGATCAAACCAGCACTGAGGGATAAAAGAAACAATGGGAAAGATTCTACTGATTGATGAATGGGAAAAGATATTTGCTTTTACAAACAAAATTTAGGTTTGCTGATAAATGAAACTGAACTTCGAAAGATGAAAGAAACAATGAGGAAAAACCCTAAATACCATAAGAATTAAAAATCAAAAGGGAGGGTTATACATTAGAGGGAAATCTTCAATATCAGGCCTATCGGAAAGCCTGAACCTCTCACGTACCTCAGCCAATGGGGAAAGAGAGAAGGGAAATGCGTCCGGGAAACTGGGATAAAAAGGGAGGCTGCGTCCTCCAAAAATTGGAGAGACCCCAGGGGAATGCCCCATGGCCTCTCCCTCTATTCGAATAAAGTAAAAGGACTCCTCTGTCTCCTTTTGGGACATAAACCTCTGATGCTTATGGATTAATTTTCCTGACAAGTGTGTTGCGCCCGTCACCAGTGATTGAACTGTTCCAACCCTTACCCAGACCCTCGAGCCCTTCCTTACGTGCTCTGTTCCCTGCCCAAGGGGAGGAGGGAAGTGACAGAAAGGTTTTGGCCTCTCTCCAGCATCCCCGGCTCCGGCCTGGGCTCCTGCCGGGGCTGCGGGGGGGGTCCCTCCTCCGTCCCGCACTCACCCCAGTTCCCAGCGCCCTCAGGGCCCGGTCACGCCGAGCTCCCGGCGGTTCGGGGCAGCAGCAGCGGCTCCTTGACCTCCTGCCCGGGCCGGGCCAGCGCCAGCGCCGCTGCTCAGGCACGGCTCACCCACGGCTCAGCCACGGGAAATGGCGGAGTTCGGGGAAAGGGAGACGAGGCCGTGCCGTGTGCAGAGCCCGCCCCTTGCTGCGATTGGCTGATTCTGCCGTCACTCCTCGTTCTGGTCTCTGATTGGTCAAAGCCGGGCTAAGCACGGCCCCTGGTGCCGCCCTGAGGGCGCCCCTGGCTCGGCAGAGCCGCCATTAGCGGAGCGTCCGTGCGGGCCCGGGAGGGGCGGCGGCGGCGGAGCTGGGAGGCGGCCCCAGCGCAGCCTCCGGGGACGGGGCAGCCCCCTCTGTCCCAGCCACAGCAACCGGGCCGAGCCAGCGCTGCTCCGGCAGCGGCTCCTGCCGAGGCAGCGGCGGCAAGGAGACCGCGGGCAGCCGCTCCCGCAGCGCCCTCACGCCAGCGGCAACACGCGCCGGACACGGCACAACGAACCCGCCTGAGCCCCCTGCCGCCCCCGAGGCCCGCAGCGAGCCCCGAGCCCCCGCACAACCCAGCGCGGCTCCCACCTGCGCTGCGGCCGCCTCCCAGCTCCGCCGCCGCCTCACCGGTGGGTCCCGGTCACCCCCTGGATGATCCCGGTCACTCCCAGTATGTTCAGAATCACTCCCGGTAGAATCGCAGTTGCCCCCAACACGGTCCCAGTGGTCCCAGTCATGCCCTGTATGGTTCCTTTCACTCTCAGTCCCTCTCAGTAAGAGCCCAGTGGGGCCCCCGGTCACTTCAGTATGAGCCCAGTCACACCTTACCCGATGCCATTTGCCCCTGCTGTGGTCCCAGTTGCTCCCAGTATAAGTCCAGTCACCTCCAGTACGATCCCAGTTACTCCCAGACACTCCCAGTACTATGCCAGTCACTCCAAGTGTGACCCCTCAGTCCCAGTATGATCCCAGTATGACCCCAGCATGGGCCATCTGCTCCCAGTATGATCCCAGTTGCTCCCTGCATTATTCCAGTTTCTCCTCTTCACCCCTACTACAGACCTGATTACTGCCAGTATGATTCCAGTCAGTCCCAGGATGATCCAAACTACTCCCAATCTCTCCCAGTATATCTCAATTGTCCCCTGCATGCTCCCAGTTGCTCCCAGTAGCCCCCAGTGTGGTCCCAGTATATCCCAGTATGATCCCTGGTGCCCCAGTTCTGCTTCCAGTGGGTTCTTTTCCCAGTCTGTCCCAGTCTGTCCCAGTCCTTCCCCAGCAGCTGCTGCCGTTTCCCAGATTCTGCCCCCCCCACCCCATTCCCAGGCATTGGGACCCCCCTGCACCCCCTTATCCTGCACCAACACCCCCCTGCACCCCCTTATCCTGCACCAACACACCCCCCTGCACCCCCTTTCCCGGGTATCCTCCTCTCCCAGCCCCTGGATCCCCCGTTTCCGGGACCCCGGGGACCCCCGGGCCCCCATTCCAGGCCAGCCCGGGGCACCTCAGCCCCAGCCTCCCTTTGCTGGGAAACCCGGCCTGGGCACGGGGCTCTGCGGCCGCTCTGGGATTTATGATCCCCCAGAAGAAAGGGAGAGAACAGCAGAGGGAGGGAGAGAAGGAGATTGGGAATCAGGGATCGGGTCCCAGCGCCCAGCCCTGCTCCGCCGGGGGTGGGATCCGCACCCGCAGGAAAAATTGGCTCCGCTGCTCCCGATGCTTGCCCGGCTTTGGGCCGAGCCCAGCGGGGTCCGGGCAGAGTTTGAGCGCAGGGCCGGGAGTTCAGCACAGCCCGGCCCGGGGGTCCCGCAGGGCGCGGCCCTGGAGGGTCCCAGACGGATCCCCGAGGGATCCAGAGGGGTGCCAGGAGGGGATCCAGGTGAATTCCCTGGAATTCGCCCTTTTCCCCTCCCCCGCGCTCCCTCGGGCACTTTCGCTTTCGCGTCTCTCCAGCTGCGCCACAGCCGCGATCGGGGTCGGCTGCGATGGCGCCAGCGCTGGGGCTGGGGGTGCTCTGGGGGCTCCTGGGGCTCTTGGGGAACCCAGGGTGTGCGACCAAAGGTGAGCGGGACCCCCCGAAACCGGGACCCCTCTAAACCGCAATTCCCGGGCACCGGTAACCCTCTGAACTTCCATTTCCGGGCACCGGGAACCCTCTAAACCTCCATTCCCGGGCAGGGAACCCCGCTGAACCCCCATTTTGGGTCCTGTGACCCCCCTCAATCACCTTCTCCACCACCGGGACCCCCCTGTACGCCTTTATCTGGAACCGGGACCCCCCCTGTACCCCCATTTCTGAGCAGGAAAACCCCCCTGAACCCCCGTTCCTGAGCACGCGGACCCCCTTGAGCGCCCATTTCTGGCCACCCAGACCCCCCTGTGCCCCCTTTGGCAGCACCGGGACCCCCTTGTTCGCCCTCATCTGGCACCAGAACCCCCTGAACCCCCATTTCTGGTCACGGGAGCCCCCGGAACCCCCATTTTGGGGCACCGGGAACACCTTGAACCCGGAATTCCGGGAAGGAAACTCCCCCTGAACCCGCATTCCTCGGCACGAAAACCCTCTGAACCCCAATTTTTGGGCGCCGGGACCCCCCTGCCCCCCCTAATTCGGGACTGGGATCCCCCCCCCCCCGTCAGTGCTCTGGGACCCCCTGCACCCCTATTCCCGGCCATCCCGCCCTTCCCAGATCCCAGACCCGCCCCTTTCCTCGGCTTTTGCACCCCCAGATCTCCCAAATTTCTGCGTCCTCCCCGTTCTCCATTCCCGGCGCTTCCTGGAAGGGGTTCAGGGGCTCCCGGAGGGTCTCCCGGGGGTCCCAGCGAGGATCCAGTGGGATCCAGATGAATTTCCTGGAATTCCCCTTTTCCCCGTCTCGCTTTTCCTTCTCCCAAGCTGCGTCCCCGGGATCCGCCCGCCTCTCCCAGCCCCAGAGCCCCCTTTCCGTGACCCAGGGACCCCCTGGAGCTCCATTCCTGCCTCTCCCAGCTCCCAGGCCCCACTTCCCTCAACACCGAGGACCCCTGGACTCCCTTTGGTGGGCACAGGGACCCCCTGGATCCCCCAGCCCGCCTCCCCCAGTCTCTTCCTTGAACCTTGGACCCTTCCCGGTTCTCCCGGTTCTGCTTCCCGGCTCTCGGACGCTCCCGAACCGCCCAATCTCTGCGTGCCCCCAGTTCTCCACCCCCTGTGCGTCCTGCGGGGATGTCCTGGCAGGTCCCGGGGGGGTTCAGGGGAATTCCCAGGGTTTGCTCTGTCCCCTCTCCCTCCCCGCGCTGCCCCGGTCACTTTCGCGTCTCCCCAGCTGCGGCACCGGGACCCGCCCGGGGACCGGGGACTGCCCCGGCACCGGGACCCCCCTGAACCGCAATTCCTGGGCACGGGGACCCCCGAACTTCCATTTCCGGGTGAAGCCCCCTTCCTGGGCACAGAGACCGCCTTGAACGCTAATTTCGGGGCACTGGGAGCCTCCCTGTACCCCCTTCCCCAGCCCCGATAACCCCTGCACCCCCTTATCCAGCCCCAATGCTCCCCAAAACCCCCTGTCGCAGCCCTCCCCCTCTCAGACACCCCAGCCCCCGCTTTTCCTTGACCCCGGCACCTCCTGGACCCCCACTCCTGCTTTCCCCAGCCCCCACCCACCACCTTCCTCAACACCGGGGTCCCGTGCACCCCCTTTCCTGGGCACAGGGACCCCCTGGAACTTCCATTGTCCTCAGCCCCCTTTCCTTGACCCGGGACCCCCTGAACCTCCGTCCCTGGGCATGGAGACCCCCCTGCACCCCTGATCCGGGACTGGGACCCCCTCCTGGACCCCCCTCACGTGTTCTGGGACCCCCTGCACCCCTCCCCGGCCCTCCCGCCCTTCCCAGACCGCAGACCCGCCCTTTTCCTTCACATTTGCACTCCCAGATCTCCCAAATTTCCCGATCCCCTCAGTTCTCCACTCCCGGCGCTTTCTTAAGGGGGTCCCAGGGGGTTCCAGGTGCTTCTCCGAGGGCTCCAGGGTGGTCGCAGCCGGGATCCAGAGGGATCCTGAGGGATCCTCTGGAATTCCCCCGTCCCCTCCCCCTCCCCGCCCTCCTCGGTCCCTTTCGCTTCCGCGTCCCAACCTGCGAGACCGGGATCTGCCCGGCGACCGGTGACGTCACTGACAGATCGGGCTGCCATTGGCGGGCAGGAAATAGCGACGCCAATGGCGGGGTCAGAGGCGGCTCTGGGGGCAGGGGCAGTGTTGGGGCGGGGCCAGGGCTGTGGGCGGGGCCGCAGCGGAGCAGCGCCATGGCTCCAGCGCTGGCTCTGGGGCTGCTCTTGGGGCTCCTGGGGAACCCGGGGGGCGCGACCAAAGGTGAGTGGGAACCCCGAAACCGGGAACCGCCTGAACTTCCATTTCCGGGCACCGGGACCCCCCTGAACTTCTATTACCGGGCACGGGAACCCCCTCATAGCCCCATTTTGGGTCCTGTGACCCCCCTCCATCCCCTTCCCCAGCACCGGGACCCCCCTGTACCCCCTCATCTGGCATCGGGACCTCCAAGAAGCCCATTCCGGGGCAGGTAAACCCCCCTGAACCGCCATTCCCGGGCATGAGAATCCACTGAGCCCCCATTCCTGAGCACGGGGACCCCTTGAGCGCCCATTTCTGGACACTGGGGACCCTCTTGAACTCCGAATTCCGGGTAGAGAATCCCCTGAACCCCCATTCCTGGGCACTGGGACACCCCTGAATCTCCATTTCCGGGCACCGGGACCCCCCTGTGCCCCCTTTGGCCACACCGGGACCCCCTTGTTCACCCTCATCTGGCACCAGAACCCCCTGAACCCCCATTTCTGGTCACCGGCGGCCGCGGAACCCCCATTTTCGGGCACTGGGACCCCCCCCGGCGGGGGGATCCCCTGTCCCCCCTAATTCGGGACTGGGATTCCCCGCACCCCCGGCAGTGCTCTGGGACTCCCCTGCACCCCCATTCCCGGCCATCCCGCCCTTCCCAGACCCCAGCCCCGCCCTTTTCCTCGGCTTTTGCACCCCCAGATCACCCAAATTTCTGCGTCCCCCCCGTTCTCCATTCCTGGCGCTTCCTGGAACGGGTTCCAGGGGTTCCCCGAGGGTCTCCCGGGGGTCCCAGGGAGGATCCAGTGGGATCCAGATGAATTCCCTGGAATTCCCCTTTTCCCCGTCTCACTTTTCCGTCTCCCAAGCTGCGTCCCCGGATCCGCCCGCCTCTCCCAGCCCCAGAGCCCCCTTTCCGTGACCCAGGGACCCCCTGGAGCCCCATTCCTGCCTTTCCCAGCTCCCAGACCCCGCTGCCCTCAACACCGGGGACCCCTGGACCCCCTTTGGTGGGCACAGGGTCCCCCTGTATCCCCATCCCGCCTCTCCCAGTCCCTTCCTTGAGCCTTGGACCTTTCCTGGCTCTCCTGGTTCTGCTTCCTGATCCTTGGACATCCCCAGGCGGTCCTGGAGTTTCCCCGGGTGGTTGTGGAGGTTCCAGGGGGGATTCTGGGCTCTAAGAGTGCCCTGAATTTCCAGTCCTGGGTACTGGGATTCCCCTGCACCCCCTTATCCAGTACCTCTCCCTCCCTGCACCCCCTTTCTCCTAGTCCTGCCTTCC
This sequence comes from Molothrus ater, assembly GCF_012460135.2. NCBI lineage: Eukaryota > Metazoa > Chordata > Aves > Passeriformes > Icteridae > Molothrus > Molothrus ater. Next base: position 596,264 of record NC_071660.1, read on the forward strand.
CTTGTCCCCAGACCCCTCTTTTCCTTGTCCCTAAGCCTCCCTGGACCCCCGTTCCTGCTTTTCTCAGTCCCCAACCTCCCCTTTCTTCTCCATCAAGGACCCTCAAGATTCCTATTCCCAGGTCCTCCCACCTTGTGACCCCTTTCCTGGGCACAGGGATCCCCTGGAACCCCCATCCCGCCTCTCCCTGTCCCTGTATCCCCCTTTCCATAACCATGGGACCTCCTGAGCCCCCATTCCTGGACACCAGGACCCCCTGCAGGCCCTTTGCTGTCCATCCCACCTCTCTCATCTTGCACACCCTTTCCTTGGCCCCAGGATCCCCAAACCCCTTCCCAGCTCTCCCAGTTCCCCTTTCATTGATCCATGATCCCCTCAGCCCCCCCAAATCTCCGTGTCCCCCCAGTTCTCCACTCCCTGCATTACCTGGAAGTGGCGGTGTCAGAACCCAGCCCGGGGATCCCCCAGTACATGTCCATTGGGTACCTGGATGGGATCCCCTTCACGCGCTACGACAGCGAGCGGGGCCGGGCAGAGCCGCTGACACAGTGGATGAAGGATGGAGTCGAGCCAGAATATTGGGATAGGCAGACCCAGATCAATGTGGGGAACCAGCAGGTGGCTGCCAGGAACCTGGAGACAGCGCGGGAGCGATACAACCAGAGTGGGGGTGAGTGGGGGGAGCTGTGGGGCTGGAATGGGATCTGTAGGGACAGGTTGGGATCCATGGGGTTGAGTTGTAGATCCATGGGGCTGGGATTGGATCCATGGGGCTGGGATTGGATCCATGGGGTTGGGATTGGATCCATGGGGCTGGGATGAGGCTCTGTGGGTCTCCATCAGACTCTGGGGCTCCATAGGGCTGGAATGGGGCTCTGTGGGGTTGGGACACAATTCCATGGGTCTCTGTGGGTGCAATCCCCCCAGGTCTCCATACAAACTTGCGAGTTTCTGGCTGCGATCTCCTGTCCGATGGGAGTGTTCGGGGATCTGAGCGGTACAGCTACGATGGACGGGATTTCATCTCCTTTGACCTGGGATCTGGGAGATTTGTGGCGGCCGACAGCGCTGCTGAGGTCACCAGGAGACGCTGGAAACAGGAAGGGGCCATGGCTGAGGCACGGACGAATTACCTGAAGCACGAATGCCCAGAATGGCTCCAGAAATACGTCGGGTATGGGCAGAAGGAGGTGGAGCGCAAAGGTGGGAGCAGAATTCCTGTGGGGGTTTGGGATTTGGAAATGGAGGACTTGGGAACACAGTAATTCCTGTGGGAATTCCATGGGTAGATCTCACCCCCATGCTATTCCTATGAAATTCCATGGTCAGATTTCACCCCCATCCCATTCCCATGGAATTTCATGGGCAGATCTTGCCCCCATCCCATTCTCATGGAATTCCATGGTCAGATCTCACCCCAGTCCCATTCCCATGGAATTCCATGGATGTCTGTCACCGTTATCCATTCCAGAGCCCCCTGATGTCCATGTGTCCGGAAGAGAGGAACACGGGACGCTGATCCTGTCCTGCCACGCGTACGGATTCTACCCCAACACAATCGCAGTCAGCTGGATGAAGGGGGGTGAAACCTTGGATCAGGAGACGGAGTGGGGCGGGATCGTTCCCAACAGCGACGGCACCTTCCACACCTGGGCCAGGATCGAGGCGCTGCCGGAGGAGCGGGAGCAGTACCGGTGCAGGGTGGAGCATCCCGGAATGCCAGGGCCCGGGATCTTCGCTTGGGGTGAGGCTGGGAATGTGGGGATTGGGAATTTGGAATTCCTAAATGGGGATTCCCCTCCCCCTCATCACTATCCCGCGTTTCCCAGAGCCGACATCTGGCGGGAATCTCTCCGTGGTGGTCGCTGTCTCTGTCATCACTGCCATCCTCATCCTCATCGTTGTCCTCATCAGATTCGGCGTCTGGAAGCTCCAATCCGGTAACACACGGGATGGGGGTCGGGAAGGGACACGGATCCACCCAGCACCATTCTGGGAATCCTGTGCCACTGACGCTGATCCCACTTTGTTTCCACAGGGAGGAGGGACAGGAATGGATACAACCCGGCAGCCGGTGAGTTCCAATGGCGGATCCAGCTCTGGATCCCCTCTGTGCGGATCCCAGGATGGATCCTGGGGTTAATCCCAGCGTGTGATCCATGCTGGAATCTCATGGATCTTCTCTTTCTGCAGGAAAAGATGTGAGAACCAATGGCTTGAGCACAGGTACGGAGCAGGATCAGGGTGGGATTCCAGAAGAGGATTGGGGCAGGATGGATGGACTGGGATCAAGGAGGGATTCTGGATCAGAGCACGGTCCAGAGTGGGATCAAGATTCAGAGTGGAATTGTAGAGTGGGATTTGGGCTGGATTGTGGAGTGGGATCAGGAGGGATGGAATGGAGCAGGATCAGGTTGGGGTTCCAGAGAATGACTGGGGCAGTATGGATAGGGGCGGAATGGAGTGGGATGGATGAAGCAGGGTTGGGGCAGAGTGGATGGAGTGGGATCAGGTGGGATGGATGGAGCAGGATTGCAGCATGGTTGGGGTGGGTTTAGGTGGGATGGATGGAGCAGGATTGCAGCATGGTTGGGGTGGGTTTAGGTGGGATGGATGGAGCAGCTCCTGCTCTCCATGGACTCCAGCCTGGTCCATCCTGTGGAATGGGGACAGGGACAGGGTGACACCGTGACCCTCTCTCATCCTGGCAGGAATTACCCCCTGAGCGATCCATGGAGCTGGATCCTGCCCCTTCCCTCTTCCCAGGAAAGCTGAGAGCTGCCAGCAGAGCTCATCCTGCTGCTCCCACCCACCCCACAGCTCTTGCTAACAGATCCATTTCCCGTTTTCCAATGTTTTAAAGGCAAGAACCACAAATATTCACAATGCTTCACTTCTGGTGTGAAATTATCCTGCTTTGGGCAATAAATCCTGCTTGGGGCAATAAATCCGGGTTCCCTCCTCCAGTGTCTGGCAGTTCATCTCTGGGAGCCAGGAATGGGAATGGGGTCACTGGGACAGAGATGGAGACACTGGGAGCAGGGATGGGGACACCAGGAACTGGGATAGGGGAAGCAAAAGCAGGATGGGGACACCAGGACTGGGATGAGGATGCCAGGAGCAGGATGGGGACACCAGGAGCAGGATGGGGACACAAGGAGCAGGATAGGGACTTGCCAGCCATGCTCCATCCCCCGGGATTCATTTCCCACTCCATGTCCCATGTCCGAGGTGTCCCCAGGAGGGTTTGGCTGCGTTGGGCTCCTGGAGGGGCAGTGCAATGGGGGGAGGGGCCCGGCCAGGCCTCATTGTCCCCAGTGGTCCTTGAGTGTCCCAAAATCAGGGCTCAGGATCTCAGAGAGGTTCCCTGGCCATGACCATGGCCATGACACAAGCACGAGATGGCCATGAGAGAATGACCATGAGTGACACAGCCCTGAGATGACCATGGGATGACCATGACTGTGACCATGACACAACCACAACCCTGACCATGAGATGATTTGGACCAAGAGATGATCATTGATTGGCCATGGCACAACTGTGGCCTTGAGGTGACCATGTGTCATGGTTTGACACTGGCACAATGCCAGTGCCCCCATGAAGATACCCTCTCCCTGGTAGCTGCTGTGAGATGTGACCAGGAATAAGCAAAGCAGGCTCCTACTTAGGAAAGAAAAGAAAACAGAACTTGATTAACTACTCTACAACTACAAATAAAAAGGAACACACACACAAGGAAAATGAAAACCTTACAAATACATTTCCTCCTCCCCCCACCAAATTTCCAACACAATACATCTATTCCTCAAATCACCAACTCTTAGTCCAGAACCACCCTTCAGGCAATCAATCCTCAGTTCATCAAGAGGAGAGGAGTCCTTCTTGTACCATGGGCTTCCCCTGGAAACACAGCTGAAGCCTCGTGTGTTTCCGTGTCACTCGTGGCACCGCCCGGAGTACATCTGCCGTCGTGACCTCTTCCTTTCATGTCCAGTGCTCTCACCACTGAACACGGACCAGAGCTGCTTCTAGGGTTGTCTTTTTTTAAAGATGCTCTGTCCCGATCCAAAAAAGGCACAGTCTCTCCTTTGGGACACCTGTCCCCCCCATATTTTTTCACCCCCTGGGGCTGAGGGGCACCAACACTGAACCCTCTTGGTTCTGAGGCATTGCCTCCCCCTAGATGCAGTCTCTGTGTCACAAGGAACATGGTTCTGTCCATGGCTGTACAAAAAGAGTCCATCAAAAGCCACTCCATCATCTCTTCCCACTAGGATTCTTCTCTACTCTTCCACTATCTCTCACTCGCCCAGACCTCTCTCACACTTGCACATTTCCTTCCTCATCTTCCACTCTACCTTCTAGGAGAGGTCAATGATCTGTAAAGTTCTCATTCTCCAAAAAAAGGGGTTGAAAGGTTAAAAGCTCCTACAAGCGGCCGGCTGAACCCCCCCCTTCTTCTCCGTCCCAGCCGTGCTGCCGGCGCAGGCCCATGTTTATCCAGTTTCAAGGTTACAGTCCCAGGCAGCGGCTCTCTTTCTCTCTCTGTGTCTCTCAGGGGGGCTGCCCGATGGCTCCCGGTGTCTCTCTCTCTCTCTTCCACCCTTCCACCCCCGGGCTCAGGCCTACCTCTCCCGGCCACATGGCTTTCCCCTCCCACTGCCCAGCCAGCAGCTGGGCCGGGGCAGAGACCCGAACTCTTTCCCGCCAGAAACCCAAAGGGCCCTCCCCGGGGAGAGCTCTGCTTTTAACCCCGTGTTCTCAGAGGCGTGTCCATGTCCTAATGGCCAGGTTAAATGTCAATATTAAAGCCTGAATATCCATTGGCCAAAACCACAGCATCCCCAAAAACACATTTCCTGTCAAACCACCACACCATGAAGTGACAATGACATGATCATGAGATGACCATTACAGTGAGATGACCCTGAGCATGAGATGATGGTGATCAGGAAATGACCATGACCATGTGAAGGCCATGAGATGACTGTGACCATGAGATGATCACCACCATATGGCCCAACCACAGCTGAGAGATGACCATGATAAGATTGTGGCAAATGAGTTGAATGTGAGATGATCATAAAATGACCATGACAATGCAATGACCATGACCATGACCATGGGATGACCATTACAATGAGATGACCATGAGCATGAGATGATTGTGACCAAGAGATGACCATGAGATGATCAGAACACACCATGGCCATGTGTGATCATGGTCATGACACGACTGTGAGATGACCATTACAGTGAGATAACCATGAGAATACGGTGATGGTCATCAGGAAATGGTCATCAGGAAATGACCATCACCCTGAGATGGCCATGAGATGACTGTGACCATGACACAACCATGATCATAAGATGACCACTACAGTGAGATACAACTGTGACCATGAGATCACCGTGACCATGAGATTATAGTGACCAAGACATGACCACAATGCAACCATGGCCATGTGGCGATCAAGGCCATGAGATCACCATGACTGTCACCATAATACAACCACAACCATGAAATGATCAAGATCATGACAAGATTCCAGAGCTGACCAAGAGATAACCATGACCATGACACAACCACAGATGTAAGGTGACCATGATGTGATTGTGGCCATGAGTTGACCATGAGGTAACAATGAGATGACCATGACATGGCTGTGAGATGACCATGACATGACTGTGAGCATGTGATAACTGTGACCAAAGACCATGAAATGACCACAACACATCATGGCCATGTGGTGATCAAGGCCATGAGACAATTGTGAGATGACCACAACCATGACAGGATTATGACCATGAGATGATTGTTACAATGAGATGACCATGATCATGGAATACCCATGACTGTGACACAACCATTGCTTTGATGATGTGATTGTGACCATGAGATGACCATGAAATGACCATGAGATGATCATGACTAAATTATGGCCATGGGGTGATCAAGACCATGAGATGACCTTGACCATGCAATGACCATGACACAACCATGACCTTGAGATGACCACGCGGTGACCATGAGATGACCATTACAGTGAGATGACAGTGAGCATGAGATGATGGTGATCAGGAGATGACCAAGACCATGAGATGACCATGCAATGATCATGACACAACCGAGAGCATGAGATGTTTGAGATTAGGAGATGAACACAATATAACCACGGCTATGAAATTATTGTGGCCACAGGTGACCACAACCATGAGATAATGGTGATAAAGAGATGATTATGACCACGAGATGACCATGACCATGAGATGACCATGACCATAACCATGATATTAATTTGACAGAACTATGACTATGACTGTGACCATGACCATGAGATGATGGTAATCAGGAATGATATGAGCATTATGGTGAGTTGACTATGAGCACGAGATGATGATGATCAAGAATTGACCATGACCATCATGGTGACACCATGACTGTGATGGTGACACGACTACAACTGTGACATGACCATGAGCATGAGATATTGAGACCAAGCGATGACCATGAGATGACCATGACTATGACCATGACACAGCTATGGCCATAAGGTAATGAAGAAATGTCCATGACTGTGACCATGACAAAACAATGACTCTGAGATGACCATGGCCGTGGGGAATTGTGACCAAGAAATGACCACAACATGACCATGACCATAACATGATCCTGATCATGAGATGACCATGAGCATGAGATGATTCTGACTATGACACAATTGCGGCCGTGAGATGACCATGATACAATTATGGCCATGAGCTGACCTTGAGCTGACCATGACATGACCACGATCCGGCCAAGGTCTGGAGCTCCCCAGACGCCGTCACTGCCCTCACCCCCAGGTTCATCCTTTACTGAAATTGTTCATTGCCCATGGAAAATACGGAAATCTGAGTAGGGCGCAGCCAATGGAGCGCCGGGAAATCAGGGACGTCACAGGTTGCCAGGCAGAACAGATTTCCCTTACCCGCCCTTGGCGCGGCAGCCAATGGGAAACCGCGTGTTCGGTGACGTCACCGCGCTAATGCGGAAGTGGCGAGCGCGGGGGCTGCCGGGATCGGGGCGGCGGTCGCGGATCGCGATTGATCCCGAGTGGCTCCGATCGATCCCGACTGATCCCCATCGATCCCCATCGGCTCCCATCGATCCGCGGCCCTTCCCCGCCGCGATGTTCTTCACCTGCGGCCCCAACGAGGCCATGGTGGTGTCGGGTGAGTTCGGGGGGCCCGGGGGCTCCTGGTCACCCTCAGAATTCCTGGGAACCCCCAAATCCCCTCAGAATTTCCCGGGAACCCCCAGAATGTCCCAACACCTCCCAGGAACCCCCAGAATTCCCCCGAAAATCCTTCCAGGACCCCCGCCCGCGCCCTTCAATCTCCTGAGAATCCCCGGAATTCCCCAAAAACTCCCGGGAAGCCCCAGAATCTCTCCCCTCAAAATCTCCTGGGAACCCCCAAAACCCTCCAAGGAACCCCCAGAATTATCCCCAAAACTCCTGGGAACCCCCCGCCCCCCCCGGACCCCCAAATTCACCCTGGGACTCATTGGACCGGACCCCACCTAAGCCCCCAAACCCCTCCTGGGACCCCCCAGACCCCTCCCCGAGGGTCCCCCCCCATCCATTCTGCCCCACCCCGGGACTCCTGGGGACTCCCCCCCAAATTTTCCCCCAGATTTTCCCCCCAATTTCCCCCCTTCAAAACCCCTGAGATCCCCCCTGACCAACCCAACCCCCTCCAAGCCCCTGCTGGGACCCCCCCGAAACCCGTTCCGGGGATTCCTGAGGATGTCCCCGTGTCCCCCCGAGGTTTTGGGGTCCCCTCGGGGTTTAGGGTCCCCCCCAGCTCTCGGTGCCCCCCAGGTTTCTGCCGCAGCCCCCCGGTGATTGTGGCCGGGGGCCGGGTGTTGGTGATCCCGTGCCTGCAGCAGATCCAGCGGTGAGGAGGGGCCCGGGGGGGGGGTTTTGGGGTTCGGGGTGGGGGGGGGTTCCCCAGAGATTTGGGGTGATCTCCCCGGCCTCCCCAGGATCTCCCTGAACACGCTGACGCTGCCCGTGCGCAGTGAGAAGGTTTACACCCGCCACGGGGTGCCCATCTCCGTCACCGGCATCGCACAGGTACCCCTGGAACGACCCAAAACCACCCCGAAAATACCCCAAAAATACCCTCATGGACCCCAGAAAATCCCCCATCAGAACGGCCAAAAATCCCCCAAAATCCCCTCCTGGACTCCCAAAACAGCACAACCCCCCCCCCTCAAAAATCCCACCCCCCCCCCCCAGAAAACACTCCAGAAATCCCCCCAGAATTGCTTTCTGTGCTCCCAAAAATCCCCTCCTGGACTGCCAGAAATACCCTAAAAATCCCCCCAAAATCCCCTCCTTGGCCCCTGAAAATCCCCCCTCAGAATCCCCCAAAAGTCCCTTCCTTGACCCCCAACAACCCCCTAAAAAATCTCCCATCAAAACCCCAGAAATCCCCTCCTGGACACCCCAAAATCCCCCCTCGGAATCCCCAAAAATACACTCATGATCCCCCCAAAATCTTCCCGGGATCCCCAAAATGCCCCTCGGTACCTGCAGCCCTCCCCAGACCCCAGCAACCCCATTCAGAGCCCCCAAAAATCCACTCAGAACCCCGAAAATCTCTTTGGGAACCCTCAAAATCCCCCTCTGGGACTCCCCAAATCCCCCCAGAACCCCCAAATATCCTACGCGGGTACCCCCAAAACCCCCTCGGGACCCCCAAACCGACACTCTGAAACTCCGAAATCTCCTTAGAACCTCCCAAAAATCCTCCGGGACCCCCAGTTACCCCCCGGGACCCCCCAAAACCCCCCCCGGGGCTTCCCTGCCCGAACCAGCCGGGGTGGCATGGCCCTTTTAAGTGAGGTTGTTGTGGGGCCCACCTAAGGGCATTCTTAAAGCGGCGATGGTAGCGGGAAGCGCAAAACAAATCAGGGGAGGAAGGAGCCCTTTAAAGGGGGTTTGGAGTGGTGGGGCCCACCGGAAACACTTGCAGGGTTTAAAAAGGCTCCCAAAAAGGGCATTTAGGGGTGAGGATTCCCTTGAAAGGAGCTCGAAGTTTTGGGGATCCCCAAACCCCTGGGATTGGAGGGGGAATCCTCCTTAAAAGAGGCTTGGAGTGGTGGGGACCCAAAAATTCCTTAAGAGGAGGAAAAACCCTTTAAAAATCCTTTCAAAAAACCTTAAAAAATATTTAAACTCCCTTTAAAGCCTTTATCAAAACTGTGAATAATAAAAAAGGTTTGTAATGGGGCAGCCTTCCTAAACCCTTCTTAAAGGGGTCAAGGTCCAATCCTTAAAGTGGTTCTGGGTGGTGGGGACACCAAAATCCCACTGGAGGGTCTTGACCTCCCTTAAAAGGAGTTTTTGGTGGTGGAGACCCCTTTAAGAGGGGTAAAACCTCCCCAGAAATGGGCTGGGATTGGTGTGGACCCCTAAATCCTCTCCAAGTGGATTATACTCTACAAAGGGCGCTACCCTGGTGGTCCCCACCCTATCAATCAAACTTCAAAAGGCAATGCCACACCTACCCCTGAAAGGGGCCATGCCAATTTTGGGGGGGTCCCAGGGGTGGCTGGGGGGGTCCCCAGGTGATCCCAGCTCCCCCACAGGTGAAGATCCAGGGGCAGAACAAGGAGATGCTGGCAGCTGCCTGCCAGATGTTCCTGGGCAAATCGGAGAGCGAGATCGGCCAGATCGCCCTGGAGACGCTGGAGGGCCACCAGCGCGCCATCATGGCCCACATGACTGTGGAGGTGGGGCTGGGGGAAGCCACGCCCTCTTCGGGGAAGCCACGCCCCTCCCAGGACAGACACACCCATTTGGGATCCAACCAATGCCCCCCGTTTGGGATGGGCCGTGGCCCCTTTAAGAAATCCCAGATCTCAGAAGCCACGCCCCCATTGTGCCAACCTGGATTGACTCACCCCCTCAAGGGGAAGTTGCCATCTCCCCTTGGGCTGGGATGTGGCTCTTTAAGAGATTTCCCCCCATTTGACCCATAAGCTCCACCCCTTGAAAGCCCCCACCCCTGGAGGAGGCCATACCCCCTGTAAAGCCACACCCACAATATGTCACCCTTTTGCTAAAGCCCTGCCCACCAGCACAAGATCCTCCTTCCCTCTAAAGCCATGCCCACTCCTGCCCCACCCCTACCCTAAGCCCCGCCTCCCTTCTTGACCCTGCCCCAGTATAAGCCCCACCCTCTCTCAAAGCCACACCCACCAGACTCCACCCCATGACTCCAGCCATGCCTCTGCATCAAGTCATGTCCCTGCCTTAATCGTGACCCCACCCCTCAATTTAGATCACACCCACTTTGCTCAAGCCACATCCCACCTTAAACCTGATCTCTTTCTGCTTAAGCCACACCCGCAGAACCAAACCACGCCCCTGAGATCAAAGCCACACCCCCAGATAGCACTTTGCCTGCCTGGCACCACCCATTGTCTCAAGCCACGCCCCCTCGGTAAACCATGCCCCGCCCACCATCCCTGTGCCTTTTCTCTGCTAAGCCCCACCCCAATAAGCCTGGCCCAATTTAAACTCCACCCCCGCTAAGCCCAGGCCCACTAAGCTTCACCCCTGCCCTGCAATGTCCCACCCTATTTGAGCCCCACCCTGCTGAGCCCCACCCCTCTAAGCTCCACCCCTTTGAGCCCTGCTCTGTTGAGCCCTGCCTAATTTGAGCCCCACCCTACAAAGCCTTGCCCCTTTTAGCACTGAGCCCTGCCCAACTTAACCCCCACTCTTGGGCCCTGCCCAGCCAAGCCCCACCCCCATTTGAGCCCCGCCCTGCTAAGCCCCACCCCGGCCCCGCCCCGGAGATCTACAAGGACCGGCAGAAGTTCTCGGATCAGGTTTTCCGCGTGGCCTCCTCTGACCTGGTGAACATGGGCATCTCTGTGGTCAGCTACACCCTCAAGGACGTGCACGACGAGCAGGTGATGCACCTGGGCATGGCTGGGGACAGCTGGGGACACATGTGGGGACACCTGGCATACCTGGGGACAGCCAGGATACACCTTGGATACACCTGGGAGCAGCTGGGGAGAGCTGGGACACACCTGGGGGGGCAGCTGGAGATACCTGGGCACACCTGGGGCACACCTGGGACATAACTGAGACACTCAGGACACACCTGGGACGCACTTGGAGATGCCCAGGGACAAGATGGGGACACCTGGGATACACCTGGGCACATATGGGACAGCTGGGGGAGGCTAATACACACCTGGGATACATCTGGGGGGATGGGGTGACACAGGTGTGACACAGGTGTGACAGGGAGGTGGCACAGGTGTGACAGGTGTGTCCCCGTGCAGGATTACCTGCGCTCCCTCGGGAAGGGCCGCACGGCGCAGGTGCAGCGCGACGCCCGCGTGGGAGAGGCCGAGGCCAAACGCGACGCCGGGATCCGCGTGAGTGACACCGGGGACATCGGGGACATTGGGGACACCCCTGGAGACACACCTGGGGGCAGCTGGGTCACCTTCCTGTCAGTCACCCCCCACTATTCCCAGTGCCCTCCAGTGCTCTCCCTGTGGGTCCCAGTTCATCCCAGTGCTCCCAGTACCCCCGTTCCCCAGTGCCCTCTCAGTGCCGTTCATTTCCCATTCCAGTCTGTCCCAGTCCCTCCCAGTGTCCCCAGTACCCCATTCCCCAAACTGCCCCAGTACCCCCAGTACTCTCCCAATACCCCACTAATCCCACTCCAGCACCTCCCAGTTCTTGTCCAGCTCCTCCCAGTACCCTCAGTACCCCAGTCCCTCCCAAGTGCTCCCAGTGCCTTTCTAGTCCCATTCCAGTTCCTCCCAGTCTCTCCCAGTCTCTCCCAGTCCCCCCATTCCCCAAGTGCCCCAACACCCCCTGTACACCCCGTGCTCCCAGCACCCCATTCCCCAGTCCTTCCCAGTCCCTCCCAGTCCTTCCCAGTCCCTCCCAGTGCCGCTGTCCCCACAGGAGGCGCGGGCGCGGCAGGAGCAGGTGTCGGCGCAGCTGCTGAGCGAGGAGGCCACGGCGCGAGCCCAGCGCGACTTCCAGGTGGCCCAGGCTGAGTGTGATGGAGCCGTCAGCGCCCGCAGGGCCACGGCTGAGCTGGCCTTCCAGCTGCAGGTGAGGCCACACCTGGACAGGGAACACAGCTGGGACAGGGAGCAAACACACCTGGGACAGGTAACACCTGGGAGTGTCACAGGGCCATGGCCTATCTGGTGTTTCAGTTACAGGTAACTCACACATCTGGGGATAGGTAGCAAACACACCTGGGGGGGCTGGAATGGGGCCTGGGAGCTCACCTGGAGCACCTGGAACCTTCCAGAACACCTGGAACCTCCAAATGCTGGGGTTTTCTCCCAAATTTGGGTCTCTTGGGTCACCTGAGGACGCCCCCAGGCTGCCTGAGCTCCCCCTAGAGATACCTGGCCCCCCTGCCTGGTGTCAACACATTCCCTGTGATCCATGTTGGGAACACTCCTGGCTGCTTCTCCTTTTGGTTTGGCCTTAATTTTCCTCTGCTTCACCTTCATCCTTTAAAAAGACCCCAAACTGGGTTAAATGAAGGAAATTGATCGAATATATCTGCAGTTCCACAATTTCTCAGTTGTTTTAGAGGGAATTTAGGATTTGGGGACTCGTTCTGTGTGGAGTGCTGCTGTTGATAAGAGACAGGAATTTGATCTCACCCTTCTTGTGTTGCTGAGAACTCCTCCCCTGACCCAAACCCCAACTCCACCCTTGGGATACCCTATAAAAACTCCACAGCCCTTTTGCCCTGTCTTTGGGGGGTAAGAAATGGATTCCCAAAGGATCAGCCCTTTTCTCACTGGATTCCAAAGGATCAGCCTCATTCTCTACTGGATTCCCAGAGGATTCTGACTCTGTCACTGTTTTTTTTTTTGTTTGTACTCCTGCATTTGTATTTTTAATTTTTCCTAATAAAGAACTGTTATTTTTACTCCCATATCTTTGCCTGAGAGCCTCTTAATTTCAAACTTAATTATAATTTTTATAGTTGTTTATTCTTATTGATGATGATGATGTTGATGATAATAATAATAATAATAATAATAATAATAATAATAATAATAATAATAATAATAATTTTTTCAAAGGGAGGAAGATTGCATTTTCCATTTCAGTGGAGGCTCCTGAAATGAGGAGACACCCCCAAGGACGGGCCATGTGAAATAGTTCCTGAAATATGTAAATGAGTTTATGGATATGCATGAGGGTCTATGAATATGCAACAGGCTGATGGAATTAAAACCAGATTAATATAAGGGGTGTACCTGAAAATAATTGGGGGGTCTTGGTGGACATAACAACCTTTGCTCGATGGTCCTTGTCTCCCATGACATCAGCCTGTTGCATATTCATAGACCCTCATGCATATCCATAAACTACTTTTCATATTCCAGGAACAAAATTGGCTTCATCCGGTTTGGGGGTCCCACCCCCCTCCCAGCTCAGTTTTGGGATCCCATACCCCTCCCAGCTTAATTTGGGTGTCCCATTCCCCTCCCAGCTCAATTTTGGGGTCCCACCCCCCTCTTTTCCCCACTCTCCCTCCCCTTTCCAATCCTTCCCCCAGTCCCCTCCCCCGTGTATGGTTTTGGGGGCTCCAGGCCCCTCCTGCTCGGTTTTGGGGTCTCAACCCCGTTTTGGATTAATTTGGGGTCCCCAGCCCATCCCCAGGGTCACCTTCCCCCCCTCCCCAAATTGCGCTCCTGGCAACTGATGAGTCATCAGCGAGACACGCTCTGATTGGCTGGAAATTACCCCGCGCGGTCTGCGATTATTTACCGCAGTGAGAGGCCTTGGTCTGTGCCTGGCACCTGATGAGTCAGAGTCGGACCGGGCGCTGATTGGCTGAAAATCGCTGAGCACGGCCAGTGCTCTGAGTTTCTGCCCAGCGAGTGGATCGTCATCAGTGCTGCGCGTTCTGATTGGTCGGGATCTGTTTCGGGGTGGGAACAGGAGGAACTGGGGTTACTTGGGTTTTCTTTGGGTTTATTTAGTGATTGTTTGGGGTTTATTTGGGGTTATTTATGGATTATTTGGGGTTTATCTTCGGTTTTACTTGGTTCATTTCTATTTATTTGGGGTTATTTGGAAGTATTTGGGTTAGTTTGGGCTTATTTGGGTTTATTTGGAATTGTTTGATATTCTTTGGGTTTATCTTGGCATTTTTTTAGGTGTATATGGCATTTTTAAGGTGTAATTGAAATAATTTGGGGTTTTATGGGTTTAATTTAGGTTTTTTTTTGTTTTTTGTGGTTATTTGGATTTGTTTGGGGTTATCTGGGGGACTTTTGGGTATTGTTTGGGTTTTTTGGAGTTATTTGGGGTTTATTTCGAGTGTTTTGGGGTTATTTGGGTTATTTGGGGTCATGTGGAGTCAAAAATTCCGGGAATGTTTCTCCTGCAAAAATATGGGAATTTTTCCATAAAAATCTGAGAGTTTATCTCCAAGAAACTGGGAATGTTCCCTTAATAATCCCGGATTTTTCCCAGCCAATAGCGGCGCGCTCCGCCCCAAACCATCCAATCACCGCGGGTCTCCCCTCAGGAAGAGCGGCCTCCCCGTGCGCCGATATAACCAATCACTGCACGCCTCCCCTCAGACAAGCCCGCCTCCACACGCGCCGAACCAACCAATCACGGCAGGTATCCCCTCAGCTACTGCCGCCTCTCTCGAGCCGAACCAACCAATCACCGCGCGCCTCCCTTCGTCAAAGCCCGCCTCCCCGCCCCTCTCCTGTCAATCACCGTGCCCTCTATGAAACCAACCAATCACCGGGCGTCTCCCCTGATCCACTTCTGCCCTCCCCGCGCCGCTCCAGCCAATCAGAGCCGAACCCGAACCGGCGCCCCCTGACCCCGGGGCCGGGCATGGAGCGGGCGCCTCCTCCCCCCCCGCTGCCCCCCGGGACCCCCTCAGGGACCCCCGGGAGCCGCCCCGGGCTCGGGCGGGTCCTGCGGGAGGCGCTGGAGAGAGCGGGGGAGGCGCTGGGAGAGGACGGGGGGCTCCGGGAGCTGCTGAGGAGGCGCAGGAACAGGTGAGGGGTCCTGGAGGGGTCGTAAGGGGAATTTGGGGAGGGGTCTTGAGGACATTTGGGGGAGATTTGGGGAGGGTCTTGGGGCAACTTGAGGAGGTTTTAGCGGGGTCTGGGGGTGCTGTGGGGGCTTTGGGGGGGAATTTGGGGAGGGGTCCTCGGGGGCTGTCACGATCTGTCCTCACGGACGGGTTTCGTGATGGTTCGTGGATTTGATCTCAGGGTGCAAAAAGAACCAACACGGTACAAGGGGGTTTGCAATGATAATCGAAACAAATGCACCTTTATTGAATGACCACTGCAACATGCGATAGAGGGATTAAGGGAGAGAAAAAGATAGAGGAAGAGAGAGACAAAAGAGAGAGAGAGAGAAAGAGGGGGATAGAGCTACCAAACGTAGAGACGAAGTCCTTTGGTCCAGTCCAGTCAAGGATACGCCTGTTATGTCAGGGAGATCTCCAAGTCTCTGGCTAACTCAGAGGTTTTTATTATGATAACTCTATTGGATATTGCGAGGAGGGGGAAACAGATACAATAAGGAATAGATGTAACAGGTAGTCCATGTTCTCAGCAGTAAACGAGAGCCATTGTGTTCTTGGTCCAGCGGTCACAACCTGCAGGCAAACATCTCGCTTTGGTCAGCTTGCCTCCCCCACACACCTGCCCCGGGCTGGGGGTTTCAGTCCCAGTCCTTGGAAGGAGCAGAGGGGCCTTTTCACATGGGGGTTTCGTGTCTCAGTCCTTGATGGAGAGGCTCCTTACATCTCAGTCTGTCTGTCACGGTGGTTGTAAAACAGGTGAGGTCTTCTGTGGGAGATCACCCAGAACTCAGGAGAATCCAGCCAGGCCGAGAGGTGGGACAGCTCCCAAGGCTGTTGTTGCACAAAGGGCACGGTGCTTCCTTCTTCTTCTCATTGGGCTCAGTGTAGCACACAGCAAACAACACCTGTGCAAACAATGGCTTGGCAACGCTCTCAGGTCTCAGGCACATGACTTTCTCCTTTGGAGCCAGAGATTTAAGACAGGGGGGGTCTTCTCTTCAGTGGTCCCCAATGACGATCGTGAGGCAGATGAGGGAAAATTCGGACAGACTCTCACACAACCCCGTGACTCACGATTGTCTTGAGGGATCTTCATCAGCAGAACTCTGGAGTGTCGTTGATGGGTCTGCAGAACTCGCCGTACGTTGGTAGTATAACCTGGAAAAATAGGGACAACAGAAAGAGAGGAAAAAGAGAGAGAGAGAAGGAAAAGAAAGGATAGGAAATGGAAGTGGAAAAGGGAAACAATAAACAAGCATAATTAATATTGCTTATCATAACAATTTTCACAAATGGTTGATTAATTAAACAATATTACTTTTATAACAATTTTCAAATGGTTAAAACAAGTTACAAATAATCAAAAGCAAATGCAATAAACAAATCATAATACAAGCATTAACTTTAAAAATTATTTTCTAAAACAATTTACTAAAAATGGAAAGTAATTCCCACAAAATCATAAATGGAAATTAGGATTATTCCAACACACATATGCTTAATTCATAATTGCCTTGTGTCAAAGGCTTGGGGATGTCCACAGTGCATGGGACATCAGCCAAGTTGTGTGCATTAACTATAGACGTCAATCTTGTCAGCTGTTTCATGCTCCAATTCATAACAAATGGGACTGCTGATAAAATAAAACCAAGCAGAATTGGTATCAAAAGGATAACAATGGGATGACACAGACTGCTCAGGACACCCGTGGCAGTGGGAGACCACCTAAAAGAGTATCCCACCCCCTGTGCTCGGCATCTTTCTCCACCCTTTCCATGACACGGGGTATCTGTCTCACATTGTGATGAACAGTCACCAGGGCTTTCTGTGCGTTTTTCTCAATCTTCTCAAGGATTTCCACTAAGTCTCGATGGAGCAGCAGTTGTCTTACCAAAGTGAGATCCATCCCAATAGGAGTAGGCATCAGTTTGTGAATCAGTGTGTAGTTGGATTGCAATGGGTAGTGAGAGGTAACTGGAGCTTCAAAAGAGAAATCACATCCTGTAATCTCGGTAAAGTTACAAGCACAAACATTTGTATGATTTTTGGTATCTCCTACAACATTTTCTATGAATACCAAATCACAAGCAGTTCTGAAGCATGCACACCTGTTGCCTATATATACAAGGACTGTTTCAGAAGTCTCATTAGGATGAATTTCAAAATGACAGATATTTTGCTCTGTGTCTAAACAAATGTCTTGAGCTATGATTGCATTGCTTTCTCAGATGAACCCTTGTTGTTCTCGGACAAGACAAGATTCTAAATTAACAGTTTGCCATTTCTCACCCATTTGACGGGCCCATTCCCAATGCTCATAAGGATAGAGAACAGCTCCATCATCATCCAGCCCTAATGCAATCATAGGAAATATCAAACGCACTGAGGCATTACGTATGGTTAACACAAAAGCCATGGCTGTGTTTGTAATGGGATTGTAAGTAAAATTCACCAGGTTCCACCAGGATTGGAATTCTCTTTCAAAATCAGTGGCACTGTCCCAAATTATTTTCCAAATTTCAGTAGGAAAAGTGCCTTCTTCACCTTCTCTTATCATTGAGGCAGCAACTGACTGCATCCACAATTGTGCCTGGATACAGCTGAGAGCCAAAGAAATGTTGTTTTGTGTAGCACCGAGTGCATCATTTACCAATTTGTGGTCATTTACATTTACCTTTTCCCAATTTGGCAAAATGTTTGATAGCAGCCACTGGTGTGTTCCTAAAGCCAATGACTGCAGTGGTTGTTGTAACTTGGTCAAATCTCTAGTTGTAGCAGCCAATTTTATTCATTAATACTTCTGAATCAATACTCTTTAGAATTCCCAATCCTGTTCCCACAACAACCGGTTATGTCTCTTAGCGTCCGTCTTTTAAAAGAGTTCCGCTTTTGCAACCAGGTCATCCAACCCTCAAAGGGAGTTTGCAAAAAAGGTGAACAGGCCGGCTGAATTTCTGAGACATTACTTTGCATCAGCAATTTGACTTGTTTAAGAGACCATGCCGGATTGAACAGTATTTGTTGTTGTCCTGTTTTCCTAATTATATCTGGTCCATTTTCAAAAATTCTTGGGCTAAGCATAAGCGGTGGTTGGGCTGGAGTGGTGGTGGTGTAAATTGTAACAAGTTGGGCTATAGCATTTACTATAAACTTAAAATTTTTTGGACCAAAGACAAACCTCTTCTATGGTTTGTGCCAATGTAAAATTGTGCCAACAATCCTGTAAGCTTGGGTGCGTACAAACCTTTTCATGCTTATTTGTTTGATCTGTCAAAACACCGATTGAGGTTGTGTTACTCTGGGTAGTTCCGTTAATCATTCAGCATACCATACTAATTTTTTTCCCCACTATCCCTTGAAGCTGCCAGGTTTTTTGGTTTTCCCATTCCTGCCTAGTGTATATCTGATTTTCATGCATAATGACAGTTGATAGGTTTAAATCCCTCACATTTCCCATGGATCCGGAAAAATGAACAATAGCCTGGGACCAAGGCCATTCAGTATCAAGTTGACTAAGGGTGCTCTCAGTCCTTTCTACCCACTGGGGTGTGACTACTGTACTCAGAGTGGGCTTTGTTATAGCATTTATCTTAAATTTGTAAACCAGGCCTTTTAAACTTTATGGATTTGTCAAGTTATTTTGCCAACGGCGTGTCACATAAGTTGGTTTGGCTAAAGTAAAATTATGCCAGCAGTCAGTAGATTCATTTCTACAATCCTTTGTAATTTCATTGTTGGTTCTGGGGCCTAAAGTGTAGTTACCAACGTACTCCTGCCGGCAGCACAGAGTGAGGGGAATTTGTTTGGTACACTCCCACTTTGTCGTAGGACACAGTTCTGTTGTAGGGATGTGCAAATAGTTTTTTCCATCTGGTTCTAAAAAATTTCCGGCACCTGCAATGGAGGTGGCTTTCTCATAGAGAGATCCTTCCACTTTTCTGCACGCTACCACAATCGACTCACCAATTGTTCCAGTTAGGGTTCTAGTCCAGTCCTTCTGATCCCATCCCCACTCACTTGGGGCGATATATCTCAGAGTCATGCAGCACTATAGGCTCTAGGTTCAGGTGGCGACCCTTGGGATATGATCCTAGAACATTAGTGTGATGGATGGTAGCTTCAGACCACGACCACTCAGCAGGATTCTGTCCACGGAATTGTGGTAGGATGCAGAAAAGTATCACCAGTGTTATCATGGTTCAGATGATCCTCATGTCCCTCAGGGTTCTTCTGTAAAATAAACACAACAGAATCCTGCCACTAAGGCACAGAAAAAGTTAGAATGATGGAATTATCCAGTGTGTATTTATCCGATGCTCTCTCCCTAGAGCATCAGAGGCTACCCATGCATGTTTATTCAGAGGGGTTTTTAGCACTAGTGGTACTTCCCCTACAGTAGGGAGGTCCACCAGAACAGGTTGTCCAGGGTAATGTGCTGGAATCTTGAAATCATCTGGTCTCCCTAGAGAGGCAATTATGCTTGGAGCTATGGGGCAAAAAACAGTGATTTTGGGACACCCATTTACCCCCCCATCTGTCATTCACACTTTTCACAGCTTCCCATAACCGAACATCCCAATTTCCCTCCTCTGGTTTCAAAAGTCATTCCAAAAGACCATTGGTCCTTTCTATGATCCCGTTAGCTTGAGGGTAGTAAGGGGTGTGAAAAGTCCATTTAATTCCTTCATTTTTTGCCAAATCCTGTACAATTCTAGCAGTGAAGTGGGACCCATTATCAGATTGAATTTCCTGTGGTTTTGGGAAAATTCCAAACTATCCCTGCAATGCTTTAACAGTATTATCTCCTGTAGCTCTTTTAAAAGCATTGGCCTGGACCATCCCAGATACAATTTCTACTCCTACCAGCACAAAGTGTTTAACTCCTGACTTCTTAAAGGGTCCAATATAGTCTACCTGCCACGCGTCCCATAAGCCTTTACCCTTTCTGAAATGCAGAGGGTCATCTTCCAAAGGATGTCTCTCCAGTCTCCAGTCTGCGATTGCTCACAGGCTGATACGCATGTTTTACACCTTTCCTTGGTGACAGGCCAACGCTGGGCCAGAGCTTCCTTGTACAAATCTTTTGCACCTGTGTGCTGTCTTTTTACATGCAGCCATTCTAATAGTTGATCCCAGTCCTCTGTAATTTGTTCCTTTTCAGGGGACTTAGTCTTGCTAAATCATCAGCTTTATTGTTCCACTCTCCTGCTGGATTTCCATCTGTCTGATGAAAGGCTGCCCACCCCAACAAAGTTCCCTTGACTTGTGATGTTCAAAATTTCTTGCCACTTTTCCTTTTACCATACTGGAATTCTGTTAACTTCCCAATAATTTTGCTGCAAAAAGGAAGCCACTCAGTACATCCTTAATACACAGCATAGGAGTCCGTGTAGATGCAGACAGGAGAGGTATTCTGTACCTCATGTTGGAAAGCACTCCAAACAGCTCTCAGCTCCCCAACCTGAGCACTGCCTTCTCCCTCGGTAATGATTCGTTCACCAGAGGAAATGTGGAGGGCTGCTGCCCTGTATCTCCACACCTTCCCCTCCCGTTTAGCAGAGGCATCAGGGAACCAAGAATTTGCTGATTGTTTGGGGGAGAAACGAGGGGATATTTTAATTACAGAGGCAGGTTTGTCATGGCTGCTGCCCAAATCCTCAGTTTCTTGGATCGCTAAATTTTTTACAGCTCCTTCTGTTATTGAGAAAATGTTACAGTAATGTTCAATCTGAGCATACCAGTTTGCAACTGAGGCACTTTGGGCCACCGTGTTGGGGGCGGGGAGGGACCAGTAGTGACTGTCTTAATAACTTTGAAAGGGCCTCTCAAGGCAACTGGTTGTTGTCGTGCATTTTTTTCCACTTCTATGAGAGCTAAGCCTACCACAAACAATCCTTTTTCCCAGGTAGTGTATCTTTTCTCAGCATCTTTGAAACCACAGGAATAGAAACCAACAGGCCTTGTTGGACCCTCAGGACCCTGCTGCCAAATGTGTACTGACAGCCCTGAGGAGGCAAATCCCCATTCCAGCTGAAAGGATCTGTGGGATGGACAGGGTCCAGTGCTTGGTGAGCTGTTGCTTCAAAAAACAGCAATTGCAATGCTTCCTCCTGAGAAGGAGTCCAATCCCATTTCACCCCTTTCCTCAGCAAGTCATAAAGGGCCTGGCAATTATTGAAAGATCTGGAATGTGTTTTCTCCAGAACACTAATAATCCTAGAGCTTGCAGGAGATCTTTCCTGGATTCAGGCATTTTGATCTGATCTAAAGAGGTTAGGATATCAGGTGGAATACATGTCATACCTCCTTTCCAGCAAATTCCCAAAAACTTCACTTCCTGAGAAGACTTTTGAATTTTCTCTGGGAATCTGCAAATCAAGACTTTCTAAGTGAGAGATTATTTTTGCTGATGTTCTCCCACTACCTCTATTTCACACCCCCCCCACAAGATGTCATCAATGTATTGATAAACAGCTACAGGATCAGGTTTGGGTATTTTTTCTAATTCCTGGGCTAAAGTAGGGTGGCCAAAGTGGGGAGTGTTTGTAGCCTTGGGGAAGCCTAGTGAAAGTGTATTGCTGTCCTTCCCATGTGAAGGCAAATCGGTCCATACCTTCTGGCTGTATCATAAAAAACATGTCTTTGACATCTATAGTTGCCATGATTGAGTGAGCTTTTTCTTGAATTGATGTCATTAATTCAGCCAAATTTGGGACCGCTGCTGTAAGAGGGTCTGTGTTGGCATTAAGCCTGCAGAAGTCTACTGTCAGCCTCCACTTCTCATTGGGTTTCCAAACTGGCCACACTGGCAAGTTGAAAAGAGAATGGGTATTGACTATCACTCCTTGGTCTCACAAGTCCTGTATAACTGGTTTGATGCCCTCTTTGGCACCAGAATGTAGAGGGTATTGTTTTACATGAGTAATTTTGCTAGACAGTGAGGAGGATGCAGCTTGGAGCAGTCTAATGTTAAGACTGGCACACCAAATGACCACAGGAATCCCTCAGAATCTTCCCACTGCCTCCCAGCAATAACATCCATCCCTAATAAATTGTTTGGAATATCCCCAATTTTGACAACTAATTGATTCTCCTCTCCATGGAGCGTGAGTTTTACTAAGGCCACATTCATAGATTCTGTAGTTCCTAGGGCATTTAAAGCACATCATTGTTTCTTTGTTGGAACAATTCTACACTTCTGGGCATCCTTTTTGTTAGTGCAGAGATTTGTGCCCCAGTGTCAATCAGAAAGGTTACAAGTGCCTGTTTGAGGCCTGTGATAGCTGTGATCAATATATCTCCTGATTTATGTTTAGTGAGCATTCTCAGATCCATCCATGCTCCAGCCCTTTGCTCACCTATAAGGGATGGAGAGCCTAGTTTCTCTGGTTCTGTGTTTGCTTTGGCTCACATCCTAAATTCTGAGGGAGAGGCTGGGAGAGGGTTTCTTTTGGCTCACTGGCTGGATTCTGAGAAGGGAGGGGTGCACTGGGTTGAACTGATAAATTCGGTTTCTGATAGTGCCAATTAGTTATTATTTTCTGTAATTTATCAAGGGGCAAACCATCCATCACCTCTCTGGGGACCCCCCTTTAACTTCCAACGACCACCAACGTTGGCAGTTAGAGATCTGTTTTCCCTTCCCTAAATTTTCACCGTGAGGAGCCCTGATAAACCAAACACCGTTTGTTTTTTCTGATTTCTCCTCCAGGGTTTTTACAGGTCCATCTCATCTACTGTAATTAATCAAATCTACTGCAACCTCACTCCATGTCCAAACTTTACGGCTACTGGCAGGTGAATCAGATTGAGAAGCTGGGGGCTGTGAGGGGATGGAGTATGGAGTGAAACCAGGATCAGTAGATCCAGTTTGGTCAGTGGGGTTACCAAGGAATCTATCTAGTCTCTCTACGGGACCCAAGGCCATTATGGTTTTCTGTAAAATAATTGCTGTAGGTTTAGGAAGCCCTCAAATTAAAGGAGTCATAATTTCAGGCTTTACAGGTAATTGCACTGGTGACTGAAAACCAGGAATCAACCTTTTTCATGAATCATTTGCAGGCAGGTGGCTTTGTGGGCGCCTTCCAAAAGCTGGTCGGGGGCACTGACTATAGCTAAAGGGTCTCCCCTTTCCAAAGGATTAATTCCCCCGGCCCAGAAAGGCACACATTGTGTCAGGGACCATGTGTCACGCTTATCTCCTGTTGTTAGGAAAACTCCATGTCCCCAGTACCCACTGGCCTCCTGTTCAGTTAATTTAATTTGATCTCCACCAGTGAGGGACACTTGGAAGACATATTCTGCCTCCGATTCTTGTGGGAGGCACCCAAATTCTTTCTTCAGCTTAGTCAATTTGGTAGTGCTGAATGGTATTTGTTTAGTTGTGATATGTGGTTCAAAATCTTCATCATTAATATAATTATATTCTGTTTTAACCAAGGGTCTCAAATGAGGGCAGCAGTTTTCTCCACAGTTTTTTACTGCTTCTAGTTCCTTATGGGGATAAATCTGTTTAATGTGAGGAGTTTTCTTTTCCTCTGCCTGTGTTGAGGAATCAGCATTCAGTGAATTCTTAATGTGTTCCTCTCTAAGGGCAGCTCATAACAGATGGATCTCATTCTTTCTTCATTTAATTGTTTTTGCCAAATTTCAACTAGGTTTTGAAGGGAGTCCATTATAGCTTTTTCCTCACTTCTTCACTTTAAGAGAGTTTTTATAGCTGCTGTGAGACAAGCTCCCAAAACTGAGCAGAGAATAGTTTTATTTTTGCCCAGTTTAAATTTGTTTCATGTTGTAAAGAACATACTCTATCAATAACATTTTCAAATTAATCAAATTAAATCAGTTACTTTGTGCCCGTTCTTCTCCTCCGGGAGAAGGTTTGGCATTGTGTTTGGCTAGTAGAGCATAAAATTCAGCTTTAACTTTTGCGCTGAGGTTTTCAGTCATTTTGTGAAGGGACCAAACCCATGACAGGGAGGTGTAGACTTAAGGTACACAACCACACAGCCTCTGCTGTGTTTCCCTTGCTTCCCTGGGTGGGTGAAGAGACTTAAGTGCCTGGGAGGTTCTACTCAGTTACTTCAAGAGTCCCTTCACTTCCCAGACAGTCCAGATTCACACATACACAAAAACAGTTTCCCTTTTTGCACTAAGAGATCTTTTGTGAAATTCTGAAGGCAGAGCCCTCAATTGAGTATGGGGGTGCTTTTCACCTAGGCGTGTGCAATCTGTGGGAAATTTGAGTCACTCCCTTTCCTTTTTAGACAACCACTCACACTTTCACCCTTTCAGGGTATCGCTCGGTGCGGCTGGAGTGAAACATCCTTCCCCTGTTACAGACTACACACAACCCTGCAAACCCCTCTGTCTGTCAGAATCCTGTTCATGATGGCAATTTAATGTCACGATCCACTCGTACAAGTGGGGTTGTGATGGTTCATTAACTGATCTCAGAGTGCAAAAACAACAGAGAGGGGATTTCAGTATTAATCAAAACAAATGCACCTTTATTAAGTGCCCACAGCAGAAGCAATAGAAGGATTAGAAAGGAGATAAAGGATAGAGGAGAGAGAAAAGGACAGGGGTGGGAATAGCTACCAATGGAGAGACAAAATCCTCGTGGTCCAGCCAATAGATCCATCTTGTCACGTGGGGGAGAATCTCAAAATCTTTGGTTAACTCGGGGTCTTTTATAGTCATCCACCAGGGGAGAACAGATAAAAGACAATGGAGAATTAGTCTATTGAAAATGAGTAAGACAGTCCATGTTCCAAAACAGGACAAATCAATCTCAGCGGTGAGCGAGAGCCATTGTTTTCAGGATTGGTGTCTATGAGAAACCAGTCTTGGTCCAGCAAACACACCTGCAGGCAACACTTGGCAAACATCCCACTTCAGTCAGGCCAGTGCCCCTGTGTTAGAATTTTAAGGGTCTCAGTCTCAGTCCTTGGGAGGAGGCTTCCCTTACAGCGCTTGTGAGGCAGATGAGGGATCTTCTATGGGGGATCACCAGAGTTACCCCAGAAAGTTCATCTGGCCAAGAGGTGGGGAAATTCATGGGCCATTGTGATGAGCAGGGATCGTGAAGCAGGTGTAAGTGTACAGAGCAAGCCGCTCCCTGTCAGCCCCTGCTCGAAGCAGTTGTAACGTGGGGGCACAGCAAGCACAGCTGCAAACAATCACTTGGCGAGCATCCACCCCAACCAGGCCAGAACTCCAGCCAGGGTCTTCAGGGTCTTCCTCTCTGTCCTTGTGACGGTGTGAGGCAAATAGGGAAACTTTGGACCGTCTCTTACAACAGTTTACTTTATCTCTTCCTCAACAATCCCCCCTCTGGGAGATATCTTCTGTTATTGGCCCTTGAGTGTCACTGCATGACTGATGAAAAAAATCCTTCATCCCATTGTGAGATGCTCCGGCCAGAGGGAGGAGCCAAGCATTCCTACCTGGATATAAATTGACATTTGGAAGAAGAGAGACAGCCATTTCCCACTGGATTCCCAGAGGAGCAGCTTTCTTTCCACTGCATTCCCAGGAAGTCCAGGCCCATCTACGCCACCACTGACCTTTGAGAGGAAAACTCCACCTTCTACAGGATCACTGCTT